>NW_024061979.1:0-157587 GCF_006381635.1 Hibiscus syriacus | reverse complement strand
CGAATTCTATCAGCGTCACTCTTGGTGAGTAATCTGTAAATTCCATTGTAAATCTCAATTGAGTCTTAAGTATGCCCTGACCCTGAGTAGAGCCCACTCTTTACCTAAACTTTTTTTAAGGTTTATTAAAAAATGGTATATAACAAACATGGTTCAATACGTTTACATTTCGTATTTGTGCTTATAATTACATTTTAATATTACAATTCATGAAAATGTCTAAATTATTTATTCCTGCCAACTACCTTACAACATCTCGAAGGTCATTGGAGTAGTTGAAAATATATTCACTTGTCAAATTTAGAAGAAAAAAAAATCAATTCTACAAGGAGCTAAGAGATATTTTCACCATGTTGAAAAGCAGAACTAAGAAGGAAAAAGGTATTAGAAGATAATGTACTTTGAAAAAAAAATCATGCGGCCTCAAACTCAAAAAACAAATTTAATATAATTTTTTGATCAATATTTTTTTTATTGGTTGTTATAATACTGACATATCAATTTACAGTGTTGATGTGACGGTCCACGATATTAATGTGACAGTACATCTACCACGTTAATCTATTGCACTAGACTGCCTTGTCAATATCGTGACTATCATGTTAGCACTGTAACGATCAACGAAAAAAATTGATCAAATGGTCACATTGAGTTTATTTTCCGAGTTGGAGGGTCATGTTGAGATAAAAATAATATGATACCAAATTGATTTATTTCAAAAGTACAAGGACATTTAATACCTTTTTGTAAGAATGATAAAAAAAAAAGGTAATAGAAGCACTATTTATGCAATTCAACCAAAAACATGGTTCCCGTTTTACTCGGCGTTTTTCGCGGCTGTGCTTCCGAATAATGCAAAAGACCAACCCAATCCAACTGCCCCCAAAAGATAATATCAACTGTAAAAGAAACTCTTCATCTCGCTCTGGCTTTCCTCCTTTCACTTTCTAAATTGTAGTTTTTGAGTGTTCTTCAATCTTCCTCTACGCGCTGTCGTTTTCCCTCGTTCGCCAAACTGGATCGCTGCATTTCTTCGTCGAGACCCGGTCATAGATCAGATCCCATCTTCTCTTTTCACAGCATTGACTAAGATTTGTTCATTTGGACTGATATAAGATTACCCTACCTAGTGTAATGTAATATAGAGCAATAGGTAGAACAAAATCTGAACTCAGATTCGTTTTCGGGGTGTGGTTCGACGGATTAATGGGGATTTGTTTTAGCATTGAAGAACAGTCGCATCGATCTCACAGTAAGGCTCCAGGTTGTTTTCAATTTCATTTAGTTTTTCTCTTGTGATTTTTGTCTTTTTTTTATCTGTTTAGTTTAAGTTTCTAGCTCTCGTTGTGTATCAGTTTTATGTTTTTCATGCTTTTGTGGTGGTTTTTACTTAGTTATCCTGCTCCCGATGTTATATTTGAATTTTTTTGCGTATTTGATTGCTAGAAGTTTATTAGCTTTTGACATTGTTCATACTTTGTTCTTTGGTCTTGATTATGATTGTGATACATTTTAGGTTGAAATTTGTGAAGTGTTGCTCAACTGAAGAGTTGTAGTGTGGGAAACTCAAATCAAGATGGTGCAAGCGTTTTTTTTTTTAGCAAATTAAAAGTTCACAACTTGTTATATGCTGTACATTTGCAAAAACCAGCATGAACTAGAGAATCATGACAGTAATTGCTTGGGTTGAATTTGAACAAATCATTACAGGTTGAACGCTGAGTGCTTCCCAATTATGCCTTGTGTGACCGATCTTTTCTAAACTGCATGATAGAATTCTTAAATAAGATGGATGCCTATGTTCCGTTCTTGTAAGTCTTACTTTATCATGAACAACTTCAGATGGAGGACTTAAAACTACTTCATCCTCAAACAACAAGAAACTCAGACTCACTCAAAACCAGAAGCCCAAGCTTTATTGCTTTGACAGCCAAGGATGTCAAAGATCTACGGAAGAATCCTGGATATAGTAACGTTGATATATTCACATATGGGGGATGAGGCTGGCTACAAAGCAATTTCGTCCGACTATATTCTTGGCGATGGTGGCTTTGGGGTTGTTTATAAAGGAGTAATAGATAAATGTGAGACCTGGTTACAAATCTACGGCTGTTGCTGTTAAGGAGCTTAATCCTGACGGTTTCCAAGGTGACAGAGAATGGCTGGTAATCTCCTTGTATTGTTTAATTGGCATATTCTATGGAATTCCTTTAATTTGAGCTGTTATGATTTATTTGTGCCATACCTACATTTATGGATTCATAATCTTCATACCATTGCCAACACTGGTACAAACTTATCAATACAACCTCCCTCCTCCAAATAAAACTGAGAGGACAATATGAAAAGTTATCTAGCTGGGGAAGACTGCTCGATATATAGTAGATTCTGTTATAGTATTACAAGGAATACATTAATTGTACACTCACCCTATCATGTTATTAATATAGTTGTTTGATTCAATTTCAAGTGCATTAAGTTTCTTGGTCCAATTCAAATCTATTATTTTTATTTTAATTTTTTTTAATTATGCTACTTTGAGTTTGGATAAGAGAAGTGTAACTTAAGCATTAAATGATTGTCATAGATAGGTATGCATATGCTTTTAGGCATTATAATTGAGCAAAATAAATTAAATGATTGATATGGTTTTTCATATTATTTTATAGGTTAAACTACACTTGTAGTCATTGAACTTTTAGGGTGCTTTCATTTGGGTCAGCGAACTTTAATTCTTACAATGCAAATTTATTGATTGTGATGTAAGTTTTAAAAGTTAGGTCACCAAAGTGAAAGTGTATTTAAAGTTCAGTGACGACCTGTAAATGGTACTTGGAAAGAAATGTTTTAAGTTGATAAGTTAGATCATTGTGTGCTTTCCTTCCTTTCAACAAAGAATACACTTGCTTCTGTTTGTGCCTCAATCTTTGTTTTGCAGGCTGAAGTCAACTATCTAGGACAACTCAGCCATCCAAATCTTGTGAAGCTTATTGGATATTGCTGCGAAGATGATCATCGGCTGCTTGTCTATGAATACATGGCAAGTGGGAGCCTCGAAAACATCTTTTCGCAGTAAGTTTTAGGGGGGAAAGTTAATTTTAAGTCTAGTTTAGGAGATAAGAGCTATAAATATACCCGCTAAAAGCATCTGCATTGATCAATAGCATGCATATCAAGGAAAGAGGTACTGTTCTCCACTATAGAAAGAACAAAAGCATTTTTTATTTACCCTATTTATTCTTGGTTGGTAGGAGTTGGTTGTAGTTTGACTTGGTCAAAAAGAATGAAGATTGCTTTAGATGCAGCAAAAGGGCTTGCTTTTCTTCATGATGCGGAAAGCCCCATCATATACCGTGACTTCAAGACGTCAAATATCTTGCTGGATGTGTTAGTCATAATTTTTTGTTTTCATCAGTTGGCTGAACAATTAATCAAGTGTATATATTTTATGGATCTTTAAAATGGGAAGACTAATAAACTTGTATATGATCTTTTCTCAGTTCCATACCCTTTCTAAAGAAATTTCTACGATCAGAAATTTAGTTTTATTATAGCTCCTAAAAGTCAAAAGCCACATGACAAGGATTATACTTAAGTTCAACTTTCCATGTTCTCTGTTTAGGAAGTTTTAGTTTTTATTTCTAAATATGCATTTAACCTTTAGGACTTCAATGCAAGCTCTCGGACTTTGGACTGCGAAGGAAGGACCAATGGGAGACAAGACCCACGTGTCAACAAGAGTAATGGGCACATATGGATATGCTGCTCCTGAATATGTGATGACTGGTTAGTAATTAATGATTCTGTTACAATGGAACTGGAATTCTTCATCTTTGCCAAAAATTAGGAAGATTTTTAAGTCATAATGATAGGGTCTTCTTTATAAATTATTAATAGGCTTCTCTTAGTGGTGTTAAAAAAGACCGTTAAACTCTTTTTTAGATTAACCTTTAATTATTTTTAATATGCCTGGTATATGTCGCCTATTGTCCTGCTAATGGAGTTTAAAAGCTGCCCTGGCATTGGATGGAATCGTTTTCTTTCTTTATTTGTGGTTATTAAAATTTTGTTCAGTTCAGCGGAAGTTGGAAGTATTGTTTCTGTTGAACATGTTCCGGTGTTTTAGTGGTATGCGTCGCGATATTCCAAAAATGCGTAATACAACATGTGAAATCAAATGTCAAAATTCCATAGTAATTTTGGAACTATTTCAATTTTATTTTTACAGGCAAATTCTTTGTGTATTAGAATTGTTTGTTGGCTTTTTGACTTGAGAAAAGTATTTATTATGCATGAATCATATTTGTATTCTAAAGACATTGTTTCAACTGCCTGATAGAAGTGTAATAGAAAAGTTCTGTGATGCTCTTCTTTGTTATATCCATCCCTAAGCGCTACTCATAGATTCATAATGTTCAGTTATGACGGTACTATAAATGATAAAGGCTAACCGAGTTGCAGTATTGATATGACCAGGCCATTTAACGGCAAGAAGTGATGTTTATGGATTTGGAGTCGTGTTACTCGAGATGCTCCTCGGAAGAAGAGCAATGGACAAGAGCAGGCCTAGTCGAGAACATAACCTGGTTGAATGGGCTCGTCCTCTATTAGTCCATAATAAGAAAACTCAAGAGGATCTTAGACCCTAGAATGGAAGGCCAGTATTCAGCTAAAACTGCAATGAAGGTAGCCAATTTGGCACACCGATGCCTTAGCCAAAACCCCAAATGGAGGCCTTTCATGAGCCAAGTGGTTGAATTACTCGAGACGTTTCAGACAAAGGTGAACGATGAAGAGGCAATGATCCAAAGCTGGGGCTGGGGCATAAACCTATACGAAGCTCCGGGTAAATCTCCTCGGAGTCAGAGTCCGGGAAGAAGCGAAAGTCACAGAGAAGTGGGTGCACTAGAGGGAAGCAAACCAACAAATGGAAAAAGCAAGAGTGAACCTCCCAAAGAGGTTGATCTTTATGATCCTCCTTCCTTTGAAGCTGAAGAATCAAACAAAGGTCTGAACCTGTAGAAGAAACAATATGGATTGAAACTTAAAACTTGCACTTCCTCTCTCTCTTTGTGTGGAATGAACATGAGATTTTATGGAAGACTGCAAGTGGTGGTTCGCGGCCGGCCGGCCTCTCCAATGGAGGGATGCTTTGTATTCCATTATATGCTTATTTTTAATCAACAGTATTATTTCTTTCAAACCTTTGTGTCTGAAGAAGAAGCTGAAAGTTTCTAAGTTTTGTTTTTGTATTTTTACTACCAATATGAAATTGTGAATTTAATTTAATTTTCCTTCAAACTAATTACCGGAAAAAATGGTATACTATGGATAGAATATGAATAAAAATTATGTACATTTTAAAAAAATCAACGTAGCTCTCATATTATTTTTTTTAGTGTGATCTCTCAACTTAGAAAACAAGTCCAATGTGATTCTTTGGCCAACGTTATTTGTAGTAGACCGTTACAGTGTTGACATAGCAGTTTACGATATTGAAGTGACAGTTTAGGGTAATTGATAACGTGACGGATAACATGTCAGATTAACTAAATTGGTAACTCAAGTATAAAAGATAGATTATAACATTAATATCCTGAACCGTAAATTACCACGTCAGCATGATGCTGATCAAACCATCGATGAAAAGACGCATTGGATTTTATCATAGTTGAATTATGCGGTAGGTGATTGGGTTGTTTGATAGCGGAGCTTTAACAGATAATTTGGCCTAGGAGCACCTAGTAGAGATCATGCGCCCACTCGGTGTCTAAACGGACCGATCAAGCGATTCACTTTGGGAATTGTGGGGTGGAGAGATCAAGCCATCTTTTATCAAAAGAGGTTAGTGTTCTCTCGCTTTCCGCATCCAGCTGATGATATCCACACTGGCGGTGCATCCATCTCACTAAATTTTACATAAACATTATTCACATGAATTGGCATTACTGGATATATATACCAATTCTTATTGTAAAATGGTTGCGTAATCAGTATTTAGATATCCAACTTAAACGGTCACTCATCGAACGTCGCCGTTTTCATCGTCTCCGGTCACTTCTCAGATCCGGCTGTTCACTCATCGAACGTTTCCATAACTAAATTGATATTGTTTACTGTTAAATTTATTATATGATATTTAAATTGTTTTTCCAAATTATTTTCCTAATAGGTTGACATCTGTTTACACCTCAAGTCCTATTGACGCATGCAATATCCAACAACGAAAAACAAATGAATAAGGGCGGCAAATTAGGGATAATCCAACGGTAAGAACCCTCAGCCACCGCATAGCTTGAGAGAAATCCAAATCAATATGAACCTGATTAATCTAGATCGACTCGGATTGTATATCCAACTTTAATGAGTGAATCTCTTAACGAGTTTTCTATTTTTATTTAAACGATATTAAATTCTCTTAAATCAATATTGTTGATTCAAAAGTAGGATTAATTCAATTTTTAATTACCATTTCAATGGATGATCCATGCAATTGCAATGGAGGGTCCAAATCCAGTCCATACATAACATCATGATATAAATATAATCATCCCTCACCTCAATAAATAAATACCCAACAATCAAAGTCCCTTCAGCTTAAAGCTAGCGTCCGTTCACTCATCGAACGTAGCCGTTTTCATCGTCTCCGGTCACTTCTCAGCTCCGGCTGTCCATTATCACTTTCTCGTTCCCCCAAGTCCTTTCCGGTACGATTTCGCATCTCAAAATTTTAGGGGCTGATCGTTTCGTTGAGTATTAGTCAACGCTTTCCCCTTTCGCGGCTCAGGAGGAGGAATCGAGTTTCTTGTTGATCGAGGAGCCCGGTGCTTTTCCCCCCCGCAAGGGGTATGCTACTGGTTCGATCTTAATAGGGTTGCTATCGATTTTTAATTTAGTGTTCTTTCAAGAAAAAATTATTTCACAGCTAAAGACACTAATCGTTTGAGAAGCGAGGGTGGTTTCCACTGTTGTCAAAAAGATTACTTCTTTAAGCAAAGTTAATTTCCTTTGCTTTGGAAGTGAATCATTTATCATCATTGAGCTAGTTTAAGATTTTTTTAGGAATTGTATCCGGATTTCCCCCACTTCACTAAAAAAATGAAGTGGGTATATGTAGATTTTTTAAGCATTTGCTCGGTTGAGGGAACTGGCGAGTGTTTGATTCTTTCATTTATCGGAAAGGGGATGTGATGTTTTAAGACGAAGTCATGTTTGTTTCATTTATATTTCAGAAAGTATACATACTTAGGTTATACATGAATCCTTTCACCCATGTATTAATTAGGATTGTTAAGCTCAATGGTGTTCATTTGGTGGGGATTTATGGTTTTTAGGTTTTCTTCGGGTTTACAATAAAAATGAATGGGTCCAGTATGTCTTTTTCCCTTTCGGTTTGATTTATGCTTAACAATAATTGTATATTCATGTCCTCTAGGGAGAGGAAAGGTTGAGATCTTTACTCTGACATGGTTGAATTTTCGTTCTCTATTTTATAGGAATTGTTAATTTATCCTTTTATATGCTGCCAAATTGTTTAAGTCAATCATCAGAGCTTGAAAAATCCCAGGGAAAAAGGTGCCCGTTGTTTCAGCGGAGTTAAAAAGTGGTACATAAAGCCAGTAACCTTGTTTTAGGTTTCCATGCTTTCATATTTCCGGTTGTGTTGAACTTAGATGGGTGTTCCCTCTTTGGGGCTTCAGTCTGAAAATCAAGGTGACACTTGTCCATTGTTAATGGAGCAACCAAGTGACTTTAGTGGACATGTTATTGACATGCCAAGGAGTGGCGATGCTTCTTCATCAAACTTATCTTCTGAAACAACTTTGAATGGGCTGGATGTTTTGCAGCATGCAGACAGACCTTCTACTAGTGCAAGAGCGCTAGCTTCACAACCTTCAACATTTTCTTTCAGTGGTACTAACTCAAGAACCTCATCTGCTGTAAGGAGAGGAGATTCCCGTAGGAGGAGTCCATTAAATTCTGTTTTGTGGATTTCTGTTGAACTGGTTCTTACAGTGAGCCAGATTGTAGCATCTATTGTTGTCTTGTCTTTGTCACGATATGAGCATCCCGTACACCGCTGTTCGCTTGGATTGTAGGTTATTCATCCGGATGTGTAGCGACCCTCCCTCTTCTTTATTGGCGTTATCGTCATCGTAACCAGGCTTCTGAGCAAGACACTGCTCAAAATCGTCATTCTGCACATAATAATGCCCCTGTCAGATCCTTTTCGCTCTCTGTTACAAGGACTTCTGATGGGGGTGATCATCGTAATGCAACTACATCTCCTAGAGGTGGCCAAAACATGGGAGTGATAAATGCCAGGTACAGTTTTCTTATTTTGAAATGAGGGGTGATAAGCAGAGAATAATAACTCCTGTCGTAAGCTATGTGTGTTATATTTGTTAAGTTTTAAGACGAGCATCCAACCTAAAGCCAATGAGCAATAGCTAGAGCAACCCTTGTTATATTTATGCATCCAAGATACCCTCAACCATTGTGAGATTTAATAAATCTCCCCTAAAATGTTCCCCCTCGGCCCTCATATGTAGAAGATAATGAACCTATCATCTGATATGAACTTCAAGTATAGAAATAATCACCTTCATTTTTCAATCAGCTTTTTTTTTTTGTAATGCAGAATTAAAATACTAGTGGAATACTTAAAAATGATTCTAGATTGCTTCTTTGCTGTTTGGTTTGTGGTCGGAAATGTCTGGATCTTTGGTGGGCATTCATCTGCCAGTGAGGCTCCTAACATGTACAGGTACTGATGATCATTGCTGGTCGGCATATCCTGCATTTAACTTTGATTTGTACTTCTCTGGAGAACTCATCTTTTTTTTTTCTTTCTTTTTTTGTTTCCAGGTTGTGTATAGTTTTTCTTACGATTAGTTGTATCGGATATGCAATACCCTTTATTCTATGCGCTACTATCTGTTGTTGCCTGCCTTGTATTATTTCTGTCCTTGGATTTAGAGAGGATCTATCGCAAGCCAGAGGAGCGACGCCTGAATCCATAGAGGCTTTGCCTACTTACAAGTTCAAGGTGAAAAAAAGTAGAAACAGTGATGGTAAGGAAATCAACTCGGGTGCCAGTGAGGGTGGCATCGTGGCTGCAGGAACAGAAAAGGAACGTGTCATCTCTGGAGAAGATGCAGTGAGTGATTCATTTCATTATCATTTTGATAATTCAGAACATGTCTCATGCTTACTAATAATATTGGCACTACTCGGATTTTGAATAGGTGTGCTGCATTTGTTTGGCGAAATACGTAAATAACGATGAGCTGAGGGAGCTACCATGTTCTCACTTCATGCACAAGGAATGTGTGGATAAATGGCTTAAGATCAATGCATCGTGTCCTCTTTGCAAGAGCGAGGTTGGGGAGAATATATTGGACTCGATGTCGGGGACAACCGCAACCATCATCTTGAGCTCACTCTCCGGACCACATGATAACCATCGACGAGGTGAGAGAAGGGTGGGCAATAATTATAGAAGCTCTGTGTTTTAAAGAATTTACTAATGTAATACGTAGAAATTTTTAAAAAATACATATGAAGTAGTAATAGGAGTATAATATGTGTATATTGATGCCCTGGAATTTGGTATTTGAACGTGCCAGCTGCATACAGTTTGATGGTCTTTCTTCTTATGTGTTGGGTGGTCGTCCCTTCCATTCTTTATGGTTGTCTTACGGGGTGAGACTGAGCTTGTTACACTCACTTGACTGTGACTCACAAGACTGGCATAAAACACGGCATTTCTACTGTCACCGTTCCCAAATTATTACGGTGTACCCACCACATTGGCATTGAACATGTATGATTACTTACTGCTGTCAGAATGGAATTGATTTACTACCATGTAATTAATTACCCACACAGATATTATATAATTGCAGAATTTGCAGGAATTTTAGGCTTTGTAAAGGGGGTTTCAAAGCAGTGAAAATGAATTTACTTTTTTTAACTTGCAGTCTTTTCTTTCTTGCCTACTTTTGCAGTTTGCACATTTCTTTTTTTTCCGATTTATTTCTGATTTTTTACTTTATTCTCTGGATAAATTTAAAGGTAATTTATATGTTTAGTACTTAAACTATTAATTTTGATATGTTTTAGTATCTGAACTTTTATTTTTTTTTTAAGATCATTTCTAAAGTTTAATTTTTGTTTCGTTTTAGTATTCTTTAAAATTTAACACTAAGTTTTTTTTTGGGAAATAAAAGTTTAGGTATTAAAATCAATCAAAATTGATAGTTTAAGTATGTATCCATTAATAACTCTTTACCGTTTGACATTGAAAGTTTATACTCTTAATATTCTCAGTACTCAAACTCAATACCTCAAAGAATAACAATAATTTCTTTACCACCAAAATCTTTTGGCTTGTGCCTTAATTAATTTAGTTGGCACATTAGGAAATACTGTCAAATAACATCCAAAATACTACTACTACTACTAATAATAATCTATATTTCTGTCATTCTCGTTTTAAAAAACCTTGTACAATTTACACGTACTTATACACAGCATATTGTATGGTACGTACACATCACAGTAATCAAAATGGATCCAATCATAACTCAGCAGGACCGGATTGTGGGTTAAAGCAAAAAGGTGTATATGAAAAGAATAGAGCAATCAAGAAAAGGCATCATCATTTTCAGTTCTCTCTTTCGAGTCTCGGCTAAATCTGGGTTTTTTTTTTTGGGGGGGGGGGGTGTTGGGGTCAAACTCGCCTTTGTCACCTTATTAACTATGCCACAAAGAATAGGAAAAACATAAGGAAAATAATCAAAACAAAAAATATCTTGATCATCAGCCACCTGTTGGACGATATGCTGTTTAGGTACTTGAGCAATGCTCCCTGCGCTCCCTCCACATTTGCTAAGGTGTCATCCATGTTCTCATCAATCCTGTAAAGAAAACATCAGTTCAATCAATGGTGGTTCATAGCTCAGTCAAAAGGCCTAGACGGCAATATAAACTTATACTTCCATATTCTTCATACAGGTAAAATTATTTTGCATCGGTGGGAATTCTCTCGACAGTCACCACCATATGCAAGAAACACAACAAATGAATTCTAAAATACTCCCAAGTACTCAATCAGAAAAAAAAAAAATCACGATTTTTTGTATAACCATCGATATCTGATCCATTGATTGAGTAATCCGGAGCGGATACTACATAGACTCATTATGGGGACGACCCCTCCCAACCAGTTTGCTCCATTCACAAAGTCGGGATTCAAACATCGGTGGTTGTTCAAAGGACTTAGCGCTACATACCAACTAGTAGTTGGTAACAATTACATTATTAATTCCACATAATTTTAAATGCCATGACGAAGCCACCATTAGTTTTTGTTGATTATTGAATTCAATCATTTTTCTAGCCCAACCATGCAATTATGTGAAACTCTGCTATTAGCAAAAATAAATAAATTCATATATATGAAAAACAAAGCTCTTTCAATAGAAAACCTGATAGCTATCTCTCCTTGCTGAGAAACCAGAGTGGCTAGCTGGTTGAATATGGTGCCTAGCTCATGAATAGTGGATTCTACATTTTGAAGAGCTTCAGCTCTGCTCTGCATGTAGCTGTCTTGCAATGGAACCATTTGTTGTTGCTGCTGTTGCTGCTCCTGAAGCAATGGCTGACTCTCCCTATCATGCTTTCTATTCAATTAAAAACCAAAAATGAAGTTTCACCGTCATGCAGAATTTCAAGTAGATATGGTTCAAATAAGAAGTACAACCCAATTAGATTAAAACAAAAATAGTCAACAGTAGTTGATTCCAAAAAGATGGAAAAAGAAATAAATATTTAAAAGGAAAAAAATATGAAGAATAAAAGCAAACGTGCAACATCAACCATCACAAGTACATGGTACTGCATAAAAGCAAACAAGAAGATACAGTTGTGGCACAAAAGGGGGCAATATGCACTAATCATTTTTTTTTTTTGAAATAAAGAAATTTTATTGCAGGTAGGAATACACATTATTAGGGCCTCATCAAAAAACCTCCCTAAACCTAGGTGGAGGAAAAAGAGTGCTCCAAAAATAATGTGCAAAGGCTAAACTAATCATAAACTGCTAAAACTGCACAAGAGGAAATTTTAAGAATTGTTCCATGAGTATCAAACAACAATTTATCATTAAATGGACTAGGAAGTTATGAAAATAAGTGCTCTATTATTTTCTGGTTAATGAGGTTAAGAGCAAAATATCAGAATAAGTTGTTACCTTGGAAACAACTGAGATGAAGATGCAGATCCATTAGCCCATTGTGGAAGGTTGTTTGAAGCTCCGGCTGCAGATTTGGCAGCCAGGGGGCGCTGCCGTACAAAAGGATTTGGAGAATCCTTTGAAGCAGTGGAAGAAAATAACTGTCTTCTATTCTCATGAACCTTTAAATTCTGGAAAAGGAAATTCAATTGCTGTTGATTGTCATGGGAATGAATTCTAAATGAAATTACTACAAGAAATAGTTAAACAGATAGCAAACAAACTGAAAAACTCAGCCTTACCTCTGTCCGCATGGTGAGGACATCTTTAAACTCTTTTGTGGCACTCATCAAGCGATTCTTCAAGTCATCTACAACTGTGGTTGAATGACTAGATGTGTCACTGGAGACACCACCTTCGTTTCCAGAATTGCAGAAAAGCTGAAGGTCTACCACAGCAGAATTAAGGGCAGTGATATCCTGCTTTATGACAGCAGTGAGCTCTTGGATTTCCATAGTAGGGTCATCAAAAACTGAAGTCCTCTTGGCCACTGCAAAGTAAGTGGGATTTTTTACGATAGTGGAAAACATCTGGGATCATAGTAACTATGGTAAGAAAAATGGTAACAATAAACTTTTATCAGTATCTAGTCTGTTTGTCTTCTTCGATATCCGTCATTGAAAGATGTGCACATTGGAATTTCATCAAGCTCAGCTACAACAGTAGTACAATATAAACCAAGACAAACAAGATTGGAGTTGGTCGATTCGTCGCTTAAACTCTCATGATCAAGCTCTAGCAGTTGTTAATTCAACACTAATGATCAAGTACGTTATTCCAAATCATTGTTTGATGGAAATGTTTCAAGTATCGAAGTTCGTTTTTGCACTTCCCATAAGCCCATTGAATCTATCACTCCTCTCGGGGGCTCATAAATTTCTAAGCTACACACCCGAGCAGCTAAATTTCAGGTTTCAAATAAAACGTGCCTGGCTTACCTTCATCTTTTTAAGAACTATACCATGCAAATCCTTTGGAGAAAAAAAAAAACAAAATTCTAAATGTAAATGAAGCAGGTATAAAGCATAAACACTTACATTTAGCTAACTTAGAAAGCTTCTGCGAAGTCTGATGAATCCCCAATCCAACCTTAGAAGCCCTCCTATTAAACTCCGATTGATGCGCAACCACAGATCTCTTGTCCTCCGCTCTCGAACTACTACTACTACTCGGCCCATTTTGGCTCGATCCAGCCGTGATCGACTTCTTTAACCTCTCCGCTACGCTCAGAAATTCTTGCGTCCGATCCCTAAATGACAACTGTGCCGGCCTTACAGGCATTTTTATCAACCTCCACGATCTTTAAAGGGAAATAAATAAAGTTCCTAATACAATACCTAATTCCTCGAGAGAAAAGTAGGAACATGAAAAGGATTAAAAAAAGCTCAATTCCATCAATTATCTTTGCAATTAAACAAAATAGGGATATAAATGAAGATTCTTACTTCAAACCGGAGAGATCTGACACCGTAATATTCCAGATCAAGCTTAATTAGGAGAAGAAATCGAAGATCGAGATCGATACAAATGCAAGGGCAATTCGAAAGCACCGACCAATGCACCCGAGCTGGAGGAAAGAACTTGACCATAGAGTCCGGTCGTTATGTTGCATTAAATTTGGGGTAAATCACATCAAGGTCATTTAATTATTAATAAAATTATCTTTTGACCATTCAATTATAAAAATAATCATTTTCAAATGGGCTACGAGTGAAATGTTCATGGATTGCAGTTAAGAACATTCCTATTCCTGGAGTTTGATTGATACATGAAATTAGGAATATGATGAAAATGCAACATAAGTGATATTTGTTCGAAGTTTTTTCTGATATGTGGATATCGATGATGAAGAGTTAATCTAAGGAATTGATAGATCTTTATACGGTGATGGTAACAACAGCTTGTTAGAATTTTATGATGAATATGTGAGGTAAATATAATAGAATATTTATTTAGATATAACTCTTAATCATTTGACATTGAGTTTAGCTGCTTAAACTCGATATCTCAAAAAATAACGATAATTTAAAAATAATTTAAGTACTAAATATGTAATTTACCCTAAATAATTTAGTTAATGGACGTCTTTTGATCAACAAATTTTATTAAAAATAATTATATTGTATGATTAGTTTAATTGAAATTTTGAAACCAGAAATATGTTATTAATGATAGGTATTTATTAACATAAAAACTTAAATTACTATTATAATACTATAAATTTTTATTTTATTTTTTAATTGAGTTAATTTAAATGAAGCAAGTGACACCAACATAATCAAGTAATTTTAAAATACACATTAAAGATAAAAAAAATACTCATTGAAAATATATTTATAAAATTAAATTATAATAATTCCTTTAAAATATTAAAAAAATGAGCATATTAAAATGGTAAAAAATTATTTAAATGTATTAATTTTGTGTTTGAATGTCATGTAATGATTTTTATTTTTTGTACCATATCGTTAAATACAGATAATATACTAATTTTCTATTAAGATACTTAAAAATTAAATATTTAAAAGTTAAGTGTTACATATAATTATATTAGTTAATATATAAAAAATTTTAAATAAAATAAATAAGGTAAACTACACATTTAGTACATAAACTATCAAATTTGGTCTATTTTAGTACTTAAACTTTTTTTTTTTCAAAACCATATTAACATTTAGTTTTTGTTTCATTTTAGCATCTCGTCGTTAAAAACTTAACGTGTCTAATACCTAAACTATTAGTTTTAGTCCGTTTTGATACCTAAACTTTCAATTTTTTCAAAATTTAAAGTTGAATTTGAACGAGAGTATTAAAATAAAACAAAAACTACAATTTTGAATGATGAAATATTAAAATGAAATAAAAACTAAACTTTATGTATGATTTAAAAAAGTTTAAGTACTAAATCGAATAAAAAATGATAGTCTAGATACTAAATAGATCATTATCTACAATTCTATATATCATTTTCAATGTATTTTGTATGGAAAAATGTACTAAATTTAAGATAAATACATACATGGTATTTTAGCAAACATTATCCCAAAATAAATTTCGTGACAGGTCTTCTTCTCTTTTCGTATAAGATATTTTTGTTCACTACAATAAATTAATAGCATCGTAATAATCTATCCACGTCAGCTAGGCACGACTTTCGCCCTAGTATCCGACATCACCAATTCCAGCTGTCTTGTTGACCATACACGTGTCAGCAATGCAATAACTCAATCGGATATCAACCTTTTCTGCGGTCACATCAAATCCCGACCGTTCATTTTCCTGTCTAAAAACTATATTTGTTCTGTTTCCATTATTGGGCTGCCCTACTCCACCGACCCTTTCGAACCCGAATAAAATTTTCAAAAGGGAAATTATTTAAATATTAAATTAACAATTAAACAATCATTAATCAATAATGATGGTTTAGTCCTAAACTATTGTTCATATTATAAATTCGTTCTTAAATTATGAAATCTTTTAATCGAATACTTAAGATATCAATATAAATATAAACCAGGTTTTTTTTATCAACTTAATTATCAATCCAAACATTAAATGCCAGTTTAAATACGGTATAAAATATTTATAAATATCAGAATTTAACTATGAACACGTATATTTATTATATGAATAATTTAGATTCAAATCATTAAAAAACATATAATGTAATGAAAAATTAAGATAATCTTTTATCTGTTATATCTAGACCATTCATGAGGTCGATCACGTAATAATAGAAATGAGTATAGGTTAGACTGAGTCAAGTTTCTAGTCAACTGGACTCAATCTAGTAGAATTATTCTCTCCACTCGAAACTCGATTTGATCTAGGTTAGGAAAAACTATACTAGATCCAAAATAAAATCCACTTTTTAAGATAAATCTAGCATACATACCCGACTTGATCCAACATATATATATATATATATATATAATTCTCAGTTTTATTTATGAAATAAGAATCTAATTAAAAACATAGAAAGAGAAATATTATCGCAATCATCAATAAATAAATAAGGGATAATTACATTATAATCTTAAAATGAATCGAGTATTTTTTTACCCTAAACTTAAATCTAACTCAGCCTTTTTCTTTATAAGAAATTCAACCTAATCTAAACTCGAATTTTTAGAAGAAAGAAAAAACTCAACCATATAATGCCATATTGAATTGAAATTTATCAAATTTGAATCCCATATATATCTTTATGCTAGAGTAAAAGTGATATCGGTCCCTCTAAAATGAGAAATATTCTCTTTAGTCTCTTAAATTTTTTAAATCTTCAACAATTTAAAATTTAATTTTAACATTAAAAAAATTTCCAAGTTTTATCTTTGCATGAGATAGCCATACACATATTTATAATTTGAACTAAAATTTTAAATATATTTCATACTATTTGAGCTGAGATTTAATTCTCAAACTAGCGAGACTAACAGAAGAGTTTAATGTATATGTTATAGATAATTTAAGGATTTAATTAGAATATATTAAAGTTTAGGAACTTACAATGCAATTAACCCATGATGGGCAGTGAAGAAGATTTTTTTAGATAGAGGGGTGAACACGTCATTTCAGACGTTTAAATTTGTCGTCTATCGACAGCTATGACAAACACCGAAGCCAGCAAGTAACAGCTTTCGCTTTCGGTTTTCGTGAAACCAAAAAATTTTCGAAGTCTCGAGAAATCGAAGAAACCGATCTTCCCTTATCTCTTTAAGCAGCTATAAAAGGGCAGCTATTTGACATCAATTTTCTCATCAAATTCTTGTGAAACAAACAAGAAAAGAAAAAGGCTCTGATTGTGAGAAACTGAAAGGATATATTCACATTTGTTATCGGACGTTTTCACCGGGATCACGCCGTTGTTCTTGTTTCAGTTCGGAGCGTTTCTCCCTAAGATTTAAAGTTCGTTATTTCGTAAAATCTGTTTTAAGTTGATAAAAATATTATTTTTTATTGCTGCTGAGTTCTTTGGTTAGGTAATGTATTAGGCTAATGTTCTTCGTCAGATGTAGTAATTCTTTGATTTTAATTTATTAAGCGATTTAGTTTCCGTTTCGTTTCTGAAAGAATTGAGAGAAACGGAAGGAAAAGTTGCTTGGAGTAATTCGTTTTTAGAAGATTTAGTTCTTTCATCGGGAAACAGTATCGATGATTGAATCGGTCGTTCCTATTTAGCGTCAGATCGATAAATTTTGATTGCTTCATTGTGTACTTTGGTCGAATTTGATTGTGTTAGAATGATTTGATATAAATCTCAGTTTATTCTTGCTGGGTGATTGATTTGATGCAGTGGTTGTGTTTCTTTTGCTGCTGCTTCTGTTTTCTTATTTTGAGATATTGCTGCTGCTAATTTCTGTTTGCTGTTCTTGGTCTGAATTGGTTGCTTCTTTTTCTTTAGAGGTTGTTTTTTTTATCTCTCTGCTTGGATGGCTTTTGTGTCTATAACGTTGATTCGATTTAGAGCCTTCGGCATACGCATTTGATGTCTATTACATTCGTACCGAAGTAGAGCTTAGGGATTGCTTGTTGCAAAGCAATATTAGGGGTTAACCATCCTCTGCGGTGTCTTTTACGTTATTGACCCCAAAGTTTTAAAATTTTAAATAAGTCTGCTTTTGGCTATAGATTGAGGAAAACGAGCTTGAATTGTTTCTATTATCGGTCTGCCTTTTGCTTGGCAGCTGAGTTTGTATTCTCCAACACACGATGTAACCTTGTTTTGTCTTTTGAGTAACTTTTTAAGTTGTCCTTGAAATCAACAAGGGAATGATAATGACTTTACAATAACATTTTGGAGTTCACTTTTGAAACTTGATATTATTATATATCTTTCCCTGACAATAAAGTGCTACATAAGAGACTATTGGGATTGCGGTACATGTGGGAAGCAAGAAATACGAAAAACTTATGTTTATTTGTTACCTTAGATTGTGTGGTTGACTGCAGCGAAGGAAGGACACCGAAACTTTGATTTCTGTACTTTGAATTTCATTTGCTCCTGCAGATTTTCACTAGAAATCATTAGGGGATTTTGTGCAGATATCTCTTTCAAACTTCGATTGACACGGTCATTACTTTCCTAAACCCCATGCCCTATTCTTCACTCTAAACCCTAAAACTCACTTCTTCCAAATTATGGGGTCAATCTACAAGTTGCTACGATTCATTTCCAAAAGCCTTAGGAGGGTGTATTCTAAACTGGCTAGAAATGAAAGAATTTTCGCTAATTGGTTTCAACTAATCTTCCTAGAAATGAGGTATTTTGATGGCTGGTGAACCAGTTTGGTTTATGTTCAAGTGAAAAATCTTTTCGGTAGTTGGAGGTTTTCTTGTAGAGAAATAATTAAGTTCCTACTAAGCTTAATTTTATCTGAAGATCCTCCTCAAGTTCTAAGGATGTCAAAGTATTAAGGGATGAAGAGTAAGTACTATTGTCAGAGGGGAGACTTGGTGCTGAAATGCTAGAGGTAGGCTTGCTTGTTATGGACGATAATGCAGCAACATTTTGTAATCAATCACTCTTTCCCTTTGTTTTCCTTTTCATTGGAGAACTTGTTTGATTCTGTGATATATTGCTTTTACCATAGGTTGGGACATCCATGGTCATCTCCAGTATAGTTGGATTTGAGTCCAGAACTTCAAGCAATCAAGTTTATCATGCAACGCTATTGCTTTCCATTCACTGCTGGAGGCTCTGGAGTTTCTCCGTGCTGCATTATTCTTATTTATGTGGGATTATTGTAGTTCTACTAATTTTGATGAATCCTTCACTTGGAGTAATGCTGATTGGAGCTGTTCAACCTTTGTTGGATTATTTTGTTGCTGATTTCGACTGGTCTGAAGCAGTATAGAAGAAAGCAACAATGTCATGGAGTGTTTGCCTGGCTTGTTCAAGCCACTAGATTTGTTTAAAATATTGGGTTCTTTGCTAAATTTGTTACTCTCTGCAGGTTTTTAGGACTGCACCAGCTTTAACATAAGATACAGTTAAACCTGGAGATGTCTTTTTCAATGGACCAAGTTGAGATTAAGCCTTCTGCAGCTGAAGGACTAGAGCTTAGCTGTCAGCAACAAAACGAAAACTGCAAAGTATATGAAGAAGAGGCTTGGGGGTCATGCTCACCACAGTCAGCTCTAGGTTGTATGGTCAAACAGGAATCAAATGAAGCAGAAGCAACTGAATTGCTGGATAAGGGGCTAATGCAGTATGGGTAAGTTATAATCTGTCTTTTTTCTTTTTTAATTTGTTTCCATTCAGGTTTCTTTATTTGTTTGTTGGTTGACACCATGTATTGCTAATTTTCCCTTTCTTTCTCCAGTTGCGCACATTATCGCAGAAGGTGCCGGATCAGAGCTCCCTGTTGTGATGAGATCTTTGATTGTCGCCACTGTCATAATGAGGCAAGGGTTAGTTCTTATCATCAACATTTTATGATCAACATTAATTGCTATCTATGTGACATTGTTGTATGAGAATGCTATTGTCAATAATTTGAGTGTTATCCTTCTCAAAATAATATTTACATGCATTAACTGAAAATACTTTTAACATTCTATTGATTGTTATCCTTCTCAGAATAATATCAATGTTGATCAGAAGCTGAGACATGACATCCCACGCCGCCAAGTCAGTAAGGTATCTATTTCCATAAATTCAGCCTGTTTTCTTTCTACCCCATGGTATTCCTGGAACTATTTTCATTGTATTTTATGGCATCACCGTTGTAATGCTCCATATTCTAACATTTCCCTGAAAGTTTTACCAGGTCATTTGCTCACTGTGTGGCACAGAACAAGAGGTAAGTTCCTCTTAAGCTTATTTTTATGTTTTTTTAAGCACTTTCTTTCGATGAAAGATGTCAATATTAAAGCTTAAACCTTTTAAGGTATTCCCGTCTAAAAGGAATATTGTTGATATTCTTGATGATGAAAAATTTAGTCTGCACAATATAGTGCTTTAAGAGTTATTTTGTACTTGGTTGGATTTCGTCCTAACATGTTTGCTTTTGATATTATTTTGAACAGGTCCAACAAGTCTGCATTAACTGTGGTGTGTGTATGGGGAAATATTTCTGCGAATCCTGCAAGCTCTTTGACGATGATTTAAGTGGACAGAAATTCCCTACTGTAGCATTCAAATGTGAATCTAAGTTTTCTCATGGTTTACTGTTTGTGACTTGTTCTGTTGTCTCAGCTCTTCATGTTTTGCACAGAGTTAATTGATACGTATAGTTGCATACTAACATTGTTTCTACTATGCAGACATCGAAGAGACAGTATCATTGTGACGGTTGTGGGATCTGTAGGTATGTTCATGTCCTCAGTTTTTTTGGCTTAATATTTCACAACAATTTACGAAGTTATTTTTTCCCTAGTCAATTTTTTTGGGGGAGGGGTGTTGTATTTGTCTGTTCTTGTCATTGACACAACTAAATAATTAATGTTATATTGACCCAGGATTGGAGGGCAGGAGAACTTCTTCCATTGCCACAAGTGTGGTAAGCTTATCCGAATCTATCTTATTTAAGCTTGGATTAGAATTTATTGAGTATTTGAACATCACTAATACTTTTATCTGTTTGTTTTTTCATTTTCTGTTGCACAAAGGTTGCTGCTATTCAATTCGTCTGAAAAACAGCCATCCCTGTGTGGAAGGAGCGATGCACCATGACTGTCCTGTATGCTTTGAGGTTATTTCAGATTCTCCTTATTAACCATCAAATGTTATAAAAAAAATTGCTTCAATATTTACCTAACTGAAAAATCACAATTTATGCATGTAGTTTCTGTTCGAGTCGAGACAGGATGTAACTGTTTTGCCCTGTGGGCATACAATTCACACAAATTGTTTGAAGGAGATGAGGGACCATTTCCAGTAAGTGCTTCATTTCAGTCTTGGGATCAACTATTTCCTCAATTGGTGATAACTATGTGTCCTTAGATGGTATGCTAATCACTGTAACAGATATGCCTGCCCTCTGTGCTCCAAATCGGTTTGTGACATGTCAAAGGTCTGGGAGAAATTCGACGAGGAGATCGCAGCTACACCGATGCCAGAACCGTATCAAAATAAAATGGTTCGAAATCTGAACATCGTCCTTTTCTTATCATTTATAGAATGAGTTCACCTGAGATTCCTTTCAAGGAAAAGGTTTCTTATTACCTCTGTTCGTTTACAAATTTAATCACGATCAACAGGTTTCAATCCTCTGCAATGATTGCGGCACAAAATCTTTAGTTCGGTTTCACGTCTTGGCTCGGAAATGTCCGAACTGCAAATCGTACAATACTCGGCAAACGCAGGGTTAAAGTGGCAAGAGTAGCATTTGGAAATGACTTGGATGATATTTGTTTCTTATTTGGTGCATCAGCCATGAGAAACCTCTGCAGGACTTAATGGCACAACTATTGGAGAAGATTCGGTGTCCCTCGCGCTCGTTCTTTCGGGTTCTTTGGGAGTCGTTCGTGTAGCTGTAATTTCAGAATCGTTAATGTAGTGCTCGTCTTTTCGTTTCTTTTCTAAATGAACTCATCTTGCCAATTCTCGCCTAGACGATAAAAGCAAACTTTCGGTTCTTGTTTAGATTTTTACCTCCATGTAGTATATGGATGAAACAATACTTTCTAGATATTGCAAGTTTTTTTCATCTTTTAACTCGATAAATGGTAATGAACATTTACAGATCTCTATAGCTTTTTAAAATGAGACGAGATAGATTGTAAACTATTTAAGGATTGATTTGGTCATTGTTTGATAAATATTCCATTCAAATAGATTCGAGTTCTAACAAATCAAAATAATCTTTTTAAATGAGACGAGATAGATTGTAAACTATTTAAGGATTGATTTGGTCATTGTTTGATAAATATTCCATTCAAATAGATTCGAGTTCTAACAAATCAAAATAAGTTATTTGGTATTTGGTTTGAAAAGTTTGTGAACAATTTTAAATATATATATATTAAAATTATTTTTAAAAAAAATAAATTATTAATATATATTAATATTTATCTTTATTTTTTTAAAAGAAAAATAGTAGGATACTAGAATGTTTGCATGTATAAGTTTGAGAAACAGAAACTTCAATTAAGTTTTTTATTTTTTTCATTTCGAGTTCGGACAATTTTTTCTAGAGTTTAAGTTAAATTTAAAAATTTTAAGTAAAACCGATTGAGTTTTATCTTAGAATATTCGTAGAATTCAGTTGGGCTCAGCAATATTAAGTTATACTTGACTCGCTTATAACCCTTAATGTGTCCATTGAAGTGCTCCAACATAATTTACCCTCATTCCTACGAGCATTGGTACAACAGAATTGATAATAATCAATAATTTAATAATAAATATTAATAATAAATATTAAATAATTGACTATTATTAACAAAAAAAAAAAGAAATACATAGAATTAGAATAATATAAATATGATAGAATAAATAGAAAAGGAGTCAAAGTGATATAACACAAAAAAAAAAGTCAGGTGACAAGTCAATCTGAATTCGTCAATAAAAATTTTAGAACCTTTCCAAACCCAAACTAAACTATTGAAGGCGAAACTTTAGAATCGGAAGGACAAAAAGAACACCGAAAGTTGAACAAGGAAAAAAACGAAATCTGCTCAATTGCATTCCACACTGAAAAAATACCCCAAAGTAGATTGGCATAAGTAGCACCAAGAAAGCTACAAGTGCAACCTAAATCGATCTCGAATATAATATCAGAACGCAAATGCAATACCATGCAACTAATAAAGAATCCAAGTAAAACATGTTATTGTCACTGCCTTTAGTTCTCCCTAACAAAGTAAAGCTCAATATAATAAGTACTAGATACGATTGATTAATGTAAAGGTTGATTTTTTTTTGAGCTCTTCGTCTGCCGATTATCTCCTCAGTCGAGCTTTACGGACGAGAATAAATAGTGCACGAACCATAATGAAGAGAGGAACCCGATTGTGCCGGTCGCCAACATGATTGCCAGAACCATGAAGATAGAATACCCCAAGTAGAGAGTTGCGGAGACTGGTCCACTCAAACTCTTGAGATTGAATACGAGATAGTTTACGGAGTACAGGAAGATGTAGATGGAAACCGATCCGGAAGCAAAGAATGATTTCCACCACCATTTCCAGTCCTCCACGCATAGATGCATATAGGTTAAAACCAAGGATACTTCGGCGCAGACCACGACGAGGAGGATCATAACGATGAGCAGAAAGCCGAAGACGTAGTAGACACGCCCCATCCAGATGCTAGACATGATGAAGAAGAGCTCGATGAAAAGGGTACCGAAAGGTAGAGTTCCAGCACCAAGAACCAACAGCCATGATGGGTACTTTTGAGCCGGGATTTCACGAGGGATCTGGTTGGTTCGAACAGGGTATTCAATATGAGGGGCCTTTGCCCCCAAGTATCCACCGATTAGGGTGAGTGGAACCGAGATGCAGAACCAGAGTAGGAGTAGGATAACAAAGAGAGAAAACGGGATAGCTCCCGTGCTAGAGCTTCCCCACAGTAGGAAATTCAGAGTGGTGAGAATCAAGAAGGCGATGCCAGGGAAAAAACAAGCAGCCTTCCATGCGACCGAAACCCATCCCTTGTGATCACCATAGCTGATAGTTCTCCAAAGCCGAACTGCAACATAGCCAGCTGCAATTCCGAGAATCATGTAGAAGAATAGCATACCTGTAATGAGGGTTCCTCGAGATGCCGGGGACATAAATCCGAGAGAAGCAAACAATATAGTCACGATTCCCATCCCCATGATCTGAACTCCATCGCCGACCATAATACATAAAAGAGCAGGATGGGACGGGGCACGGAAAACGTCCCCAACAACTAACTTCCAGCCAGACAATTCCTCGTTCATCTGCACTTGGGCTTCCTTGTCGAGCTCCTCGTACCGGGTCAGATCCCGCCTGACGGTCCTTAAGAAGATCACAAGGACTATACCAGCAAGGAAAGTGATCACCATAAGGGAATTCAAGATCGAGAACCAATGGACTTTGGATCCCTCCATCTTCAAATAAGCATCCCAACGTGATGGCCACTTGATATCGCTCACCTCAAAGACAACCTCATACGTGAAGGCGATTTGCTGACCTTCTTTGATCGGCATCGAGACGGTAGTCGTCTCACATTTAATCGAAGACGGATATTTGTCATACATTTTCAAGTTCTTAACCAGATTCCCTTCATGCATGACACTGCAAGGAATCACTTCGAATCCGACAACCATATATCCCGGCTCATCCGATCCTCGTTTACCGCCGCCAGGGATAACATCAGCAGCATCACCGGTCCTCATCACATTAGCCATATTCGTTTCCTCATACTTATGAACAAGCACCTTGAATTTCAAATGATTAAACACATAATAGACATCCTCAACCTTAACCCCGACCGGGTACCCTGTCCACCTCAAAACGAAACCCTCTTTCAAAGTATACCTTATCGCAGGCAAATTATCGAGAATCAAGTTAACCTGATACATCTCATCAATCCTCTTCTTCAACAACATAAAATCATCGGCCGACAACTTATCGGATTGACACAAGAAGATCTCGGTCTCGTTGGTGTACATCTTAAACCTATAAGGCGAATTCTCAATCCGATCTCCCATGAGAAGCTCACCGAGATTCTCAGCACTATCCTTAACACCCTCGGGAGGCTTACAGAAGGGTAAACTGTAATAACTAAAGGGCATTTCAGTGTCGATGGAAGTCAGGGAATTCACTTTGACGGATAAAGGATCCCCGACGACATATTTGTGAGGGTAACTACCAGGCAGATAAAACCCATACCCATATTGAAATATCAAGAAGATTGTCAATACCCAGATCCCAAAACTAGCCATTGAAATCAGGTTTTGCAAGATCTGGGCAAACCCAGATCGAGAAATGAGTTTATAAACGAAAATTGGGGAGATTTTCGATGTGGGTTTTGAAGAAAACAATGGGTTATATAGCAAAACAAGTGCAGCTTTGAAAATAAAAATCGAAGAAACTATGTAAAGGAAGAATGGATCTGGCTGACCTTTGGGAGGAGAATTAGAATTGGCGGAGAGAAAGACGCGAAAAGAAGAGTCTATGAAGAAATTTGAAGACCACACATTGAGATCTCCAAAGTGTTTTTTTCAGATTTATTTCCAAATAAACGGAAATTTCGAGAGAAGAAAGCGGCAACGAAAACGAATAAATCATATATTTAGTACCTAAACTATTACTTTTAATCTATTTTAGTATTTAAACTCTTAACTTTTTTAAAATTTATGCATAACGTTTAATTTTTGTTTCGTTTTAATACATGACATTCAAAACTTAAAATGATTTGCATGTGGTGCCTTTTCTTATAGATATATTGTATCATTCATCACTCAATTATTTTCTCATTTTTGTTTTAGTCAATAAAGTTAATTTCTTTTAATTTAATTACTTAACTTTCAGATTACTCATGATTTAATCACTCTAATTATTTATTTTATTTCTAATTATATATTATTAAAATAATAATAAAAATTTCATGTCACAGAAATTATTAATAAAATAAATTAAAATTATTAAAATAGGAGTAAATTGAAATTTTTTAAACTTTAACATCAAAATAGGAGTGAGCAGATAGTTGATTGATGAATGATTTATTTATCCATAAAAAATACAATACCGTTAGGTTTTTAACAACAAATTACTAAAATGAAAAAAAAACATAAATGATAGATATGATTTTAAAAAACTAAAAGTAAATACTGAAACAGATTAAATTTATTAGTTTAGATACTAAATTCGTAATTTACCAAAAAAAACTTTGGTAACGAGAATTGAATCACTGTTTATGATAAACAAGTCACCGACATCGTATGGTCCATACACTCAAAGTAGCAATGAAGCTTAACATAAAAATTGGTCCATACACTCAAATTAGGTATGTAAGTGTTTATTATAAAATAATTAAAATTCTTTAGAACATTCATTATTATTTATAAGTACTTTAAATTAATAAAAAATATTAAGTATTTATTTGCAAACAATTTGTATATCTTAATATTAAACTTAATAATATATATATATATATAAAGTCGTTATTTTTATTAAAAATATAAAATATTCAGAATTATAATGAAGATTTACAAGTAAAACTGTAAACGTAACTAAATTATAATATATATATTTTCCTATAACCATTGATACAAAAACTAGTCATTTAGATCATACAATGACAAAGAAGAAAAGGTAAAAAACCTAACTAAAATACTCGAATAAAATAAAGATATTAAGCGATGGATTCTCTTCGGGCGCACGTTAGCAGGATTGATGGGCTTCCAGGATTTCTTATTCGTTTCTAATCTCTTGTTCTTCTTTAGTGTTTCTGAGTGCTTGCGTCTGGATTGGTGGAGCTATGACCTCAACGGCTTCAAATCTGGACTGGAGGAAGCTGTTTGGGGGAGTTGAGGAGAAAACCCTAAACTACTTCCCTCCTGAGGTTTCGGATGGAACTTCCATGGTTAAACCTCCTTATGCAGTGATAGACGAGGGGATAGCATAATGGAGTCATGCGGTGGTGGGGCAATTTATTGGTACAACTCCTAATTTCGGTTCTATGCAACGAATTGCTGAAATCCTATGGGGGAAAGATTCGGCTGTTAAGGTAAGTATGGATGGTTCAAATCTCTTCATATTTTCTTTCTCGAACAGGTGAGAGATTGGATTCTTGAGAACAGGCCTTGGCATGTTCAAAACAAGCCACTTGTGTTGAGAAAGTGGGAACCGAGCTTGCAGAAGCTTGATTTCGATCTTACGCACATCCCAGTCTGGGTGCAATTATACAATGTACCCCTTGAGCTCTATTCTAGGGTGGGCCTAAGTTACATTACAAGTGTTGTGGGGCAACCTCTGTATATGGATGCCATCACAACATCAAAGGCTAGGTTAGAGTATGCTAAGGTCTGTGTGGAGATTAAGGCAAGGTCTGAAATTCCTGAGTTGGTCAATGTTGTGATGAGTGATGGCTCTATTGTGAAGATCAGGGTTTATATTTCTTGGTTGCCTAAATTCTGCTTACACTGTAAAACTTTTGGACATCATTCTAATGTGTGTACTAAGGTAGCCAGTGCATCTCTGAGGGGGAAGGAGACCCAAATATGGAGGAAGAATAATATTTTCAATCATTCTGAGTCAAATGGAAAAGAGAGACTGAAGGAAAAAGAAGTAGATCCTCCTAGTTTGCCTCTTTGTCCTAATGCAACTATTCTTGAGGGTAATGTTGAATGTATCAAAAAGACTGAGTTGAAGATTGGAAATGCTGAGGAGTTATCTGTGTAGGATCTTTAAGAGAGTACTGATACTATTGTGGTCGATGCTGACCAGGCTAAGCTGGATCAGGTTGATAAGGTGAAACATACTACAAGTGGTGTAGAAACTATGCAACTGGCAGGGGGCTTGGTAGGCCCTGGTAGTTTGCAAGATGTTCCTGCTTGAGGTGAATTTTCTACCTTGCTAGATTCAATGGTGATCAAGAAGAAAGTTAAAGGGAGGAGAAAAGATAATACTGGCTCATCAAGCAAACTGGAGATGCTGACAGGTGGTGGTGGTCATGACCGAAAGCCTCGCGCAGCTGCTATGGGTGTCACTATGCTTCTCAATGAGATTAAAGCAAAAAAGAAGGTTATGGTTGAGAAGGTTAAACCTAGTGATATAAGTGTAGGAGTTGGTAGTGGAGGTCCTCATATTCATGCTTAATGCTCATTTGCTTCTGGAATGTGAAGGGTATTAACAACTCCCTCAAACAAAGAAAAGTGTTCCATAGACTTGAGAGCCTAGGGGTGGAGGTGATTTGTCTCATGGAGACTAGAATTAGGGAAATCAATATTTCTAAGTAGGTTGCTGCTCTACTGATGAGTGGAATTATGAGGCTAACTATAATTTCATTGATGGAGGTAAAATTTGGATATTGTGGAAGAAGAGATTACCTTTCTCTGTTGTTGGGGGATCAGACCAAGGCCTTACTATTTTTGGTGACATTGATGGTCATAGAGGTTTTATTACTGCAGTTTATGGTAGTAATAATAGTCAAACTAGGAGGGGACTTTGGGAATACTCGAGAAACTTGGAAAATGATGTTGGTGCTTCTTCTTGGGTAGTTGGGGGTGACTTTAAAATTGTAGCTGAGGTTAATGAGAGTTTTGATTGTGATTTGGGGTCATATTCTTCATCTGACATGGAATATTAACAGGGCTGCATGGATGATTTGGAGTTGTAAGATCACCCATTTGTAGGACCTATCTTCACTTAGTCTAACAAGCAAGAAGGTTCTTACCTGGACAGGAAATTAGACAGGATTCTTATTAATTCTCAGTGGATGTTGGATTTTCCAGTCTCTTTTGCTGAGTACAAGGCCCCTGGAGTATCTGATCACTGTTTGGGGATTATTTGGACTCAAAAAGAGGCTCAGATTCATAAACTGAAGCCCTTTAAGTTTTTTAATTGCTAGACTACAAGTGAGAATTTTTTTAGCAGTGTTAAAGCTTCCTGGTTACAGCACTGTGATGGTAATGCTATGCAGGTGCTGTTTTGCAAATTAAAGAGACTGAAGCCTATTTTGAAGGATTTGAATAGGACTCAATTTTCTGATATTTCATCAAGAGTAGCTGCTAAAAGAGTTGAACTGGAACATATTCAGCTTGCTAATCTTACTGCTGCTAATCAGGATGGGATGGAGGAGGAGGAGAAAATACAAGCTGCTTTAGTTGATTTGGAAATGGCTGAACTGGATTTCTATAAACAGAGAGCTAAGGTGCACTGGTTGCAAGAAGGTGACTTAAGCACAAAGTTTTTTCACCAAAAAGTTGTCTCAAAAGAAGAATAACACTATTAGAGTTCTTAAGACTGAGACTGGGCAATTGCTGGAGAAATTTGATGACATGGCTGCTGAGCTGGTGGATTTTTATAGTAGGCTTATAGTGACTGTTGACCCCTTGGTTTTGAGTTACAACCCTGAATGATTAAAAGATATAATGAACTATTCTTTGCCTGCTCGTGCTGAGAGTGTGCTAGAATGTGAGATTCCAGACAAGGAAATCAAAGAGGCTTTGTTCAGGCAGAGGAGGGATAAGAGCCCAAGCCCAAATGGATACACCTCCTGGTTTTTCAGGGCAGCTTGGGAGATTGTTAGTAGAGACTTTCTCAATGATGTGAGGTACTTTTTTCAGTCTTCTTATCTCCTTCCAGAATTTAATGCTACTACTATTGTTTTAGTGCCTAAGTCATTGAACTCTAACATGGCTAAGGAATTTAGGCCTATATCTTGCTGCTCTGTTGTGTATAAAACAATCACTAAAATCCTGGTTATTAGGCTTGCCCAGTGTTTTCCTGGTATGATTTCTGCTAGTCAATCCGCTTTTTTTAAGGGCAGAAGCATTGCTGATAACACATTGCTAGTACAATAAATAATTAGGGGTTATGCAAGGAAGAATCTTTCCCCAAGGTGTGCAATCAAAGTGGATTTGCAGAAAGCATTCGATTCAATCAGTTGGGATTTCCTGTTGAATATTCTTGATGCCATGGGACTTCCTAAAAAATTTTGCGGATGTATTAGTACCTGTGTGATAACTCCTAGGTACTCAATAGCTTTGAATGACAGCTTAGTAGGCTACTTTAGAGGTGCAAGGGGTGTTAGGAAAGGGGACCCATTGTCCCCTTACCTATTTGTGTTTGTAATGAATTTTCTCTCTAAGTTGCTTGATGTTGCTGCCAGGAATGGTATTTTCAGATTCTATCCAAGGTGTAAGAGGATCTCTCTTACACATTTATGTTTTACTGATGACTTGATGTTGTTCTGTCATGGATCACTGGACTCAGTATTGGGGGTGCTTAGCATCCTGGATAAATTCTATGATTTGTCTGGTCTGAAGTTAAATGCCATGAAGACTGAAATTTACACTTGTGGAATTCCTGGGGGAGAAGTGGAACAAATCAGTACGGTAACAGGCTTCAGAGTTGGACAACTCCCTGTTAGGTATTTGGGGGTGCCTTTGGTGACTAGGAATCTGTATGGGACTGATTGTAAAACATTATTGGATAAGATCAAGGGCAAATTGAGACAGTGGTCTAGCAGGAAACTGAGCTTTGGAGGGAGGTTGCAGCTCATCAAAGCTGTATTGTTTAGTATTTTCTCATATTGGAGCAAACAACTTATTCTGCCTAAGGAAGTTATCTTGGACATTGAAAGGTTATGTATGAGGTTCTTTTGGAAGGGCAATGACTCCCCTGCTCGAGGTGCCAGAGTAAACTCAGATCTGCTCACCTAAATCAGAGGGAGGTTTGGGACTGAGAAGCTTGGCCGGTTGGAACAAAACCTGTTGTCTGATGCTTATTAAAATTTTATTGGCTGGTGAAGGCTCTCTGTGGATAGCCTGGATTACGGCTTACTGTTTTAAGCAAGATGATTATTGAAATGTTACATCTAAACCCCATTTCAGCTGGACTCTTAGGAAACTTATCAAAATGAGAGAACATGCTGGTTGTTTGTTTACTGCTACCACTAACTGGTCTTAAGTTAGGGGTGGTTGGATTTGGGACAGAATTAGAGTAGGGAATGACAAAGTGGTTTGGCATCGACTTATATGGTTCCCTGCGCACATACCTAAGTATTCTTTGATTGATTAGATGGCTATTCTCGACAGGTTGCCAACCAATGAGAGATTAGCTCGTTTTACAGTGGTGACTGATACTCGATGTGGGTTCTGTGGGGTTGATTTAGAGTCGAGAAGTCATCTTTTCTCGGATTGTGTTTACTCGGGGAGAGTTTGGGATGCTATCTTGCTAAGTTGTGGATTGCAGCAGCAAAACCTAAGCTGGGATGACCGGCTGTGCTGGTTGAATAGAAGTTTAAAAGGAAAGTCTCTGCTAGTTCATATTCTCAAATTAGCATGGACAGGGTACATTTACTTCATTTGGGAGGAGCGTAATCGATGAATTTTTAGAGGTTTATCTCGCCCATATGCTGCTATTGTAAATGCTATCAAAGAGGCAGTTAGAATTAAACTGTATAGATACAATATAAACATGTTGGATACTGTAAATAGTCAATTATGTACTGATTGGGGGCTTGTATAGCTGGTTTGTTATTTTGTAGCAGCTTGCTGCTTTCTTGGATGAAATACAATGACTGATTATCCAAAAAAAAAATAAAGATATTAACAAATCTGACTGCATCGACAGACGAAGCGCAAAAGGGAATGAAGTTATTGAAAAATCACTGAAAAATCACAAATCAGAGTCAAGAGACATGAAAAAACTATCAACAAACGCAAAAACGTGTGTCCAAATCAATTTGAGGGTCCAAAACAAGGAAGATCAGCATGATAACAAATAAGCGTTATATTGATTAGTTGTGACGATGTCAAATCCAACCCTGAAAAAAAATGAAAACAACAGTAAAAATCGAAAAGTGCCAAAAGACAGAGATAAATGTTTCACAAAAACAGAGATAAACATGTCACAAAAACATAATTATTCATAAAAAACTAAAAAAGAAGAAGAAAAAGACAACCAACGATCGACAAACAGTACTAAAACTAGTGCTGCCATCAGCTAAATCAAATTAAAGAAGACAAAATTGATTTAATTTATAAATAATAGCATAAATTGCAACCAAAAAAATGAAAAGAAAAAGGGGAGAGAGAACAGCTAGAGATCTTAAATTAAAATAAAAATATAAATGAAAAAATCCATCTTACCGATCTTGATTTATACTAAATTTATGCTTATTGTATACAATTATGATATAATATTATTTATTTATAAAATAAATTATTATTTGAAATTGTAAGAATATAAAAATATAATTAGTGACCCAGCTATTTATCTACAAAATTTAACAAATAACCGAAACTTGTGACTATCGTTAATTAGTGAGCTTTGGAATCTAAAACTTTAGCAAATGAAATTTTATATATTAATTTAGAGTGCTTACGAGTGGTAGTGTATGTTTTAAGACTCTAAATCATTTGTTAATAAATGTTCAAATACTCTTCGATGATACTGTTCGAACTCGACAATAATTTCTTTAACTACTGTGATCGTTTGACTCATGCATAGCAAATGAGCTTTAAATAAGGTCCTATTGTAAATTAATTGCTAGTAAATGTAAATAAAGAAATTAGGCCGAACACACTATTGAATGAATGGGGTTTCGTTCGAGATAGAGGTAAAATTTTATGTTATGTGATATGGTTTTTTAATTTTTTTTTAAAATATGAACTTATAAAATTTTAGGGAAAATAAAAATAAAATTATAATAAAAAATATTAAAAAATCTAAAATATAAGATAATTTTAAATTTCCAAAGAAAACAATTATTCTATTTGTCTCCTCGATCCATCTCTATATCCATTGTTGTGCTGCGTTTTTCCCCGAACATATACATCGGCAAGGCGTATAACCAGGCTGAGACTTATCAAGAGAAGTAAGTTACATAACTGAATTCCAAAGAATTAAGCCATATAAAATTCAAACTTCATTCATCGTTAACCAGTTTGTATTAACTGGTTGGTTCATTTAAGGTACAAATATTTCAGAGGTCCTTATATTTCTTTTTTTAAAAAAATAATGCGGTCTTCATATTATTTTTCTCTCAACGTGACTTTCCAACTCAGTAAATAAATCCAATGTGGTCCTTTGATCAATATTTCTCGTCGTTAACCGTTATGGTACTGGCTCAACAATTCACTGTACTGACGTGACAGTCTATAGTGATTGCTAACGTGGCGAATGACATTACAGATAAGTTAAATTGGTAACTCAAACATAGCAGATGGACTGTTACATCAATATCATGGTCGTCATGTTAAAACTATGAACTGTCTTGTCAACATTGTAACGATTAACGACCGAAAAATGTTAATCAAAGGATCACATTGAATTTGTTTTATGAATTGGAATACTATGTTGAGAGAAAAAATAATATGATTGTATAATTTTCAGTAACAATAAAAATTCAAATAATAAGGAACTGAATAATAGTTCGCCCAGATTATATCTTCATTAAAACGACAATAATAGCTCACCCATACTATAGCAATAAGGAACACTGAGAAAGAGATATGTGTCCTTACATACAGGGATGGATCGAGGAGTTCGACGAGACAATCATTTTCCTAAAATTTTAAAATTATTATATATTTTAGATTTTTTCATATATTTTTTATTAAAAACTTATTTTCGTCACCGAAATTTTGAAAGTTTAAATTTGACTCATCCGTCCCTGCTTACATATAACCAACTACTTCATGCTCATTAAAACCACAAAATTAATGAACTTTGTCTTCTCGCGAGACAAATGCTCACTCACATGTTGTGCATATCTTGTGAACAGTTCATCAACTATGGCCTCTCCGAAATGAGTAGCAAGCATAGATTCATAAGCTGCTCTCACGGTTTTCGCAACATTTCGACCACATTTATTCTTTTCAAACACGTAATTTTTGTTGCCATCATCGTCTTCAAAATCCCAGTTCACTTCAAACACTTCTATCTTATCGAGATTGAACGATCCTTCCTCTTCGATGATCTCCCTCACTTCTTGTTCGCTAGGGGTATAATAAGGCACATTGAATGAATCCACATCAGATTCTTGCACCAGCCCCTGCAAATCAAATAGACGAGTGTCATTCACTAGCATCACATGAACAATACGTAGCATCAAGTGAAGAAAAACAGTAATGAACCTTAGCCACCAGGTCCAAGAGTGATTTGTTCAAGAGATCATATATAGAACAACAATCATTGCTCGTGGGATCAGTACTGTTTCTACCAACTAAGCAATGAAGCATCCGTCCCCCGTCGATCATTTCTTCGGAACGTAAACGTAAAAACTTCGAAAAGTCCATTCGAAATTGTGCCGAATAAGCTTCGAATGCATCGGCAGAGGTTGACTTCGACATGTATATGTGGCCCTTGTCTCCTCTTGGGGCCTAAAAATCATTCACGATCACGATCATGTAAAAGTATAGTTTTACCGATGTCATGCAGAAATGGAAGAGATTGATAACCTTTGAGAGCCAATGGAGACTGGAAGAAGAGTATACAAAGTGCATGCTCCTGCTTGGAAAAAGTCTTTGGTAAAAGGAACCTGGTACTCCAACTATGAAACAAGCCCCCCTCAGCTCTCCCTTATCTTTCTTCAGCCTTTCATTCAAAGCTGGAACTGATCTAAATACTGCGTTGAAGTCGTTCTGTGGAAGATCATTGAGGAACACTTGAAGTTCAGGTGGTTCCCAGTGTTCTTTGTGGCAAACCCTAGCGATGGTATCCATAATTTCGTATGTTGAGAAGAAGGTGTTGGGACCGGAAGCACAGCCCAAGTCCGCCACCTTAATACAGGTGACCGGCAAAATCTTACTCAGCATATCTTTGATTGTATCCTCCAGAAGCGCCCTTGTCTTCAACAGCATATTTTTCTGGGGAAAAAAAAGAAACAAATGGTTAACATATTTGTTTGGCAGATAGATATAGGGAAGAGAGGAAGAGACTTGTAGTGAGGAATTATTGGCATAGCTAATATCTTTGTCTCCGGCATTCATGCAATGTACATCTTCAGATGCCATAGCCATAACCTGCTGGATCTCATGCGATCTCCCCCATCTTATATAGACGAGTGAAGATGTGATGCATGCATAAGGGCAGTATGACTAAGGGTGTTGAAATCCGGGTACTCCTATTTTTGAGTGTTCGAAAAATCGGATATCTAAAATTTTCAGGTATTACAATATTAGTTCGTATCTTGGCCATCGATTATTAATAAAAAATACACAAAAATATAATCAAAATATAAGATATTTTAAAATTTTCGGAGGGGTAATTACCCGTCTACACCCCTCGATCTATCTCTGGATATAAATCATTTGGATGATGATAAGTTCACAAATAAAATAACCAAAAAAGGAAAGAAAAAAATTGTATATAAATGCTTAGACTTAATTTATTTGCCCACACTCAAAGTAGCAATGAAGCTTAACATAGAATACTAGGCATTTATTTGTAAACAATTTGTATATTTTAATATTAAATTGAATAATGAAAACAAATAAATAATTGAAAAATTAAACCAATTTTGAATTATTTTATTATTATATCTTTTTCCTATCTTGATTTATAATTTTATGCTTATTGTATAAACTCATTCTATAATATTATTTATTTATAAAATATATTATTATTGCACGAATCAATTTATCTCAGTGATTAAAGGAATCGTCGTTGTTCTTAAAGATCACGGGTTCGAGCACCAACGACTTCAACATGATGATTAAGTATTTATTGTCAAATGGTTGAGACTATTTAGAACATATATTACTTTGTAATCACCTTAGCTTAATCGAGAAAAAGAAAATAAAATACAATATTATTTGAAATATTATAAAATATAAAAAATATAATTAAAATACAAATTAACCATTAAAACAAATTGTTGACTCGGCTATTTATCTACAAAATATAACAAATAACCAAAACTTCAGTTAATGAACTTTAAATATGCTACTATTATACATTAATTGCTAGTAAACGTAAATAAATGAATTAGGACGAACACACCGTTGAATGAAAAGGGTTTACGTTGGACATTTTCGAATTTTTTTAAGAGAGAATGAACTTATAAAATTTCAGGGGATAAAAATAAATTTTACATAAATCAAACGATCTCAATAACGGTTAAAAGGATGATTATTACCTTCAAAGATATCGAATTTGAATATGTCATTTACAAAAATATTTGACGTTTATTGTCAATTAATTGATAGTGTTTTGAATGTATCCCATTGCCTAAGCCTTGAATGAAACCTATTTTGGATCCAAACCCTTTTCTATATGTAACGACCAAATACCGTAAGTTGCACGATCCAAATTACCTCAGTGGTTAAAGGAATTGTTATTGTTCCTAGAAGTTTCGAGCACCAACGACTGCAAAAGTGTGTAATGATCATAAAAATGATAAAAGAGCTGTTGAACTAACTCAATAGCATAATCCCCAAAGACGGCAAAATCAACGAGATAATGCATTGAATTTTTTTTTTTCACGAGATAGTGCCCTCGCCAGATTAATTGCTCAGATGGGGTGATCTCTACAGTCCCACGTCCCTGGGGGTAGGTCGCCATGCACGCCCAGCGACCTACCAGGTCGCCATCCGACCGAGGCCATTCGACCGAGGCCATCCGAATGAGCTATGCGAGGGCATCCGAGGGCAACCGAGCGAGCTATGCGAGGGAATCCGAGCAACCGAGCGAGGGTAGGTCGTCCGGAGTGCATGGCGACCTACATCGGATGGCCTCGGTCGGATGGCATCGGATGCTCTCGGATGGCCTCGGATGCTTTCGGATGGCCTCGGATGCTTTCGGATGGCCTCGGATGCCCAGCGTGTTGGGACGTGCATGGCGACCTTTGGGGGCTGCATGGATTGCATGGCGACCTACCTAGGTCGCTGGGCGTGCATGGCGACCTGGTAGGTCGCTGGGCGTGCATGGCGACCTACCCCCAGGGACGTGGGACTGTAGAGATCACCCCATCTGAGCAATTAATCTGGCGAGGGCACTATCTCGTGAAAAAAAAAATTCAACGCATTATCTCGTTGATTTTACCCATACCAAACACGTTTATTTTCAATTAAAAAAATACACTTAGTGTTATAAAATACTAAAATTTGATATTTAACATTATTAAAATAATTGTGGTTTTTAGCATATAATAAATATTAAATAAAAAAACGTATTTGAGTAAAAATTGTATAATAATTATTAAATTTATCAAAATTTTGCAATTACTATTGATCGTACTATAACAGATAAATTTAATGATCATAAAATAATTTTTTAAATTTAATAATTAAAATAATTATCTAAACATAGTTTAATGACCTTTAATATAATTTATCCGCTAATATTTGACGAAATAGACCCCACCCAAAGAAACGTGGAGCATGTAATGTTTCCAGGTAGGCGTCTTGTGAAACGCGTTGTGTTAATCAATGTGATCACGACATTGCATATAAAAGACGATGCTCCTATTTATCTTCCAGGAACTTCCTTAATTACTACGTACCAAAATTTTACCTAAAATTTTTGAATTTATGTAATTTAACATAAAATCCACGAGTTTCGGCTCGATCTGATTCGATAAAGTCAATTTTATTAAAATTATTTTGAATTTATGTTAGGTAGGATTGGATTTTTTAATAGAGTAAATTCGGGTCGGGTTGAGTTCGGGTGGAGAGTGAAAATTATAACCCGATACGGAGATAATAATGTGATTTCTTTAAAAAAATATTATTTTCTAATTAAGTACTAATTTTATATCGAGTAAGGTTGGATCAAATTTATACTCTAAAAGTTCGGGTCAAGTCAAAGTCGAGTAGAAAATATATATTTTTAATCAAATTAGGTATGATGGAGGATATATAATTTTCGGGTCGAGTAAGATTCGAATCAAGAATACATATTTTTGATCATGTCCAATTAACTAAAAATCTGACCCAATCCGACATGTTATTATCTCTCTCCTTATGAATTTTTCTTATGAATGTAACCGCACCTTTTAATTTTTAGTTTATAAGAATTTAATTATTTATTAAATTTAATCTATTAAATGACATTTTTTTTCACGTATGTATTGTCGATAATGTAATGAATTAAAAAATTATGAACATATATTAACTTATAGTCATCTCGAATTAAAAAATAATTAATATTTAAAAAAATATTATTAACTGCATATTACATAATATATATTTATAAATTTATACTTTCATATTACATCGAATAATTTAAAATAGATTAGTGTGATAAAGCAATCAAAATATATTTATAAAATCTAATTATAAAATATCGATGCTCATTTCAACGACCCTGTTAATACTTAATTATGTTTATATATTTTTTGCACGAGTTATGAAGGGTATTAAAATAAATTCTAGTAAGTTCCTCAATTTTTTGGAATTATATTATCTAAAAAACTAATAATTGATGTTTAAAATGTTTTTTTTGGTAAACACGAATCAACTTACTTTAGTAGTTAAATGAATTGTTATTGTTCATAAAGGTCACGGGTTCGAACACTAATGACTGTAGTAAGGTGATTGAATATTTACTGTCAAATAATTAAGAGTATTTAAAACAAATATTACTTTACAATCACATTAAACTTAATAAAAAATATTTTTTTTGGTAATTTGATATAATTAAATGTCCAAAAGAAAATACTTATGAAGATGGTGGTGACGCTGGCTTAAGGTGGTGTGCACATGGGTTAGTGATAGTGGTTCAATCATCAATGCACCATTAGACGAAAGGGCACATGAACCACTCACTACCTCAAATATATTCCATGTATAAGATTTACTGAGGTCCGAGATTGAGTATGGTGAATGTTAAAGGTTTTGAGCGTTTAGTTAAATGATTAAAAGTGTTATTTAAATAAATATGGTTTTATATTTATCTCAGATTAATAAAAAAATATTAAAAAAATTAATGGTTTCCTAGTGCGTGAATGCCAAGTACATGTATAAATTAAGTGATTTTAGTTGTTAATTAAAGAAATTATGATTTCTATAAGTATCGAATTTGAGCATGACGTCGAAAGAGGTGTTTGAGCATTCATTGTCAAATGATTGAGAATCTTTCAAACGAATACTATATTATAATCATCTCAGACTAATAAAAAATATTTAATACATGTAATTCAAATACTTTAAAAATTGAATACTCGGATTTTCAAGTTATAAGTATCATATTCATATTTATATTTTAAGCTAAATTTATACTGTTTTTTTTTCAAACAATTTGAGAAGAAATTTAGAAGGTTAGGGTGAAATAAATTAATTAAGTATTTATAATGTTATGGTGAAATAATTTGAGACTCGGTAATGAAAAATCTAATAAAAGATAAAGAATCAAGTTGTCGGACACCAACTAAGGTAAATATCATGGTTATCAAAACCGGACCGATTCAAGGTTAACTTCCAAAACCAGATTCGCAATGAACCGGTAGAACCGGTAAAACTGGTGTGAATCGGCTGAAAACCGATAAAACCGGTGTGAACTGTCGGTTCTGTTTTTTTCTTTTTTTAAAAAAAATTAAACCAAAAGACGTCGTTTGTTAAACAAGCCGAGTCGAACTCGAGTATTGCTGAGCTCGACTCGAACTCGAATACTTTAAAAGTAAGTTCAACTCGACTCAAAAACTCACAAGCTAAAAATTATCAAGTTCAACTCGAACTCGAAATATAATATTGAAACTTGAACTCAAAAAGGCTCGAACTCAAAAAAATTTAGAAGCTCGATTGAAGCCTGAAATTTTAGCTTGATTGAAGCGAAATAATAGTTCGCTCTGTGCTCACCAAAAGGCTCTATGATTTTGAATACCAAATTACCTCTATTATTATAGAAGTCAGTTGGGATGCTCTTCTATGTTTCTTAGCCATGTGAGATTGTTTTGTTCTCATATTTTTACTCTTTAGACTTTTGAGATGTTCTTCTATGTTTCTTAGCCATGTTAGATTATTTTTTTAAAAAAATTAACCAAACAACATCGTTTGTTATGATTTTTTTCAGCCCCAAATTTATTTTTTGATTATATTTATATAATTATATTTATTATTTAATATGTTTTACCTTAAATATTATGTTGTAGTTGATTTGAATCATTTTATTTCACTTGATTTTATGGTTTTTAACTTATATATGTTATAACTTGTGATATTTTTATACCTTTTAATATTGTAAACTTAAAAAAATATTACATATATTATTGCTCTAAATATTATGTAAATTTTTAAAAAAATATTATTTTATATAAAATATGGTTCAAACCGATTGAACCAGTACCTTCACCGATTCAAGGTCTGGTCCAATTTTAAAAACATTGATAATATTATGGCTCGTGTTTTGACTTTTGAATATGTGAAAATTAATATATTGATACCCAACCCAAAAAATATTAAAAAAATATTTGATTATTTTTATTTGAGTTGACGAATCAATAGATCAATTATATTAGGTCAGATAATAAACTTTTATAGAATTTATATTGAAATTTAAGTGGATTGATTAATAAATTAAATATTAAATAATTATAAACAATAAAGACAAAAAATTAAATGTGATTTATTAAAGAAATGAAGTAAAATCTTAACATGTGATTAGGAGCAGGAAAGATAAAGTGATTATAAAGTACTATATGTTTTAAATACTCTTAATTATTTGGTAATAAAATTCAATTATTTTGTTGTAGTTATTGATGCTTGAACCCGTAACCTCTAGAAAAAAACAATAATTTTTTTAACTACTTAAATAAGTTGGTTCGTGCGAGAAGTTAATGTTAAGGCTCAATAAAGAGGAGGCAAAACCAACTGTGGTTGGTTCAAGTGATAAGCAGTTTGATATTACTTAAGTAAGGTTTCGAGTTCGAGTCATTGTTAATGTAAAAAATATCTATTAGGAGATTCACTCAAAAAAAATTAGATGTATAATATAATTCGAACTAAATTAATTAAGATGAAACTTTAAAATCGGATAGTAAATAAAAAAGAGAGGAGGCAAATGAGAGGGAACATGAAGCATTTTGCATAGCTGTTTGGATGGATTCCAAGCCGACCTAGTGATTAAAAAGAAAGGAAAATAAAGTTGACCCAAGGTATTGCATTCAACTAAATATCCAGCATGTTCTTTTAATATAGTTACACCTAAAAACCTAGCTGTCAATGGGAGCCGCCGCTTCCTCCTTATTCTTCAACTACGCCTCTTTAGCTCGGTTCGGCTCCTTCCATGAAGCCACATCCCCACCTTCCCACGCTACGTTTAGAGATGTATATAACGACGTAAATGGGACCAAATAGATCATGAATTATTTAAGATCAATTTGATTAAGATTTAATAAATATTTTATTCGTATAAATTTAAATTTGATTCAAATTCTTAACGAGTTAAAATAAATTATTTGATACTGAGTCGAAAAGCTTACGAGCTACTAAAAATATAATATATTAAAATTTTATTTAAAAAATAAATTAATAGTAATATTAATATTCATGTGTTGGTTTTTTAAATAACACGATATAAGATTTTCATATATTTAGGGTGTAAGTTTGAGTTAGAGGTTTCAATCGAGTTTGGTTTAATTTTTTTCACTTCGAGCTTTTACGAGTTTCATTTTCATGGTTTTGAGTTCGAGTTAAGCTTGAAAATTTTTGGCTCGCAAGTTTTCGAATGTATTCGAGCTCTATTTTAGAGTTTTCGAGTCAAACTCAACTCGCTCGTTTACAACCCTATCTATTTTGTTCGAGTTTGACGATTTTGGCTCGATTTGATTTGATCAAGTTGTTTATTTAAATTTGAGTTATTGTTAGACTATTTTCTTAAGATGTAGTTAGATCAGATTTGAGTTTATGATGAAAAAAATAGATCTGATATAATATTATAATTATCTTTATATATTTAGAGATAATTGTAATAATATTTTTATACACACATATATATATTAATTAGATCTTTATTTTACCTAATAAAAACGACTATACATATCATTTGTGTTAGATCAAATTGAGACATTTTAAACTTAGATTAAGTTAAATGCATATATATAAATTTAATTTTTGAACCGAATTTAGAATAAAAAATTAGATAAACTACACATTTAATGCATAAACTATATGTTTTAGTCTATTTAATATCTAAATTTTTAAATTTTTCAAAATCATACTTAACATTTAATTTTTGTTTCAATTTAGTACCACATTGTTAAAACCTTAACACGTTTGGTATATAAACTTATATACTCTTTTAAAAAATAGCATTAAATTTTAAACGGGAATACTAAAATGAAACGAAAACTAAAACTTCAGTGTAATTTAAAAAAAATTAAAAATTTATATACTAAAACGAACAAAAAATTGATAGTTTAGATGTTAAACGCATAATTTACGTTAAAAAAATTTCAACTACAAATTAACTGACCCTATTCTCATATATAATATGTGATAAAGGGGAGGTAGGGTAGTAGGTTATTCCCAACGCCAGGTTGAGAGCAGCTTTCGTGAAAGACCTCTTGTTATGAATTGCCCTTAGTGGGACTCGATCCCACGACCACAAAATTAAAAGCCTTGCGCTTTACCAACTGAGCTAGACGAGCTAGCCAAGCTAACAAGCCTAGCCGTTCTTTTAAGCCATCTTCTTTTTCTCAGCATTTAAAAACCTAGGTTCCAAACAACTAAAACCAGCTCCTTCGTTTCCTCTCTTCTTCATCTTTCTCCCACTTTCCTCCTCCTTTCTCCATATATAAACAGACTCTCGAAGAACAAGAGGAGGTTGAGAAAAGAGAAGAGAGAGAGAGAGATCGGAAATGGCCACTGGAGCAGCTGCAGTAGAGACGATGCTCCGGTGCGTCCTCCAAGGGAGCTTATCGATGCAAGAAATGGAGGTGGAGCGCCGCCCGTATCATCGCAACTGCAGCTGCGCTTTACACAACCTAAAAGGTAGCAGCGTTTGCTCTTCCGCTTGTTCCCGCGCCAGGAATATATCTTTTACCAAAAGAAAGACATGGAATGATTGTTCCTTGTCAATGACCAATTCTCAGTTTTCTTCTCCGTATTCTCTTATCGGAAGCTCTTCTGTTAGGAACATGGAAACGATGACATCGATGGGGTTTTGTTGCATAGATGATTATCAAAATCTGTGAGAGGGTAGGAGATAAGAGATCTGATTTCTCTTTTTCAATTTAGATGCATTAGATCAAAATTCTTTCGGGCACAGCATTCCTGTAAATTCGATTCAATTTATTGTATTTTGAGCACACAAAAAAAAAACAATGAATCTGTCACCATTTAATCTTCTCATTTCTTCCGATGTGCGCCTATTTCATGAAGTGTTTACAGCAGATCTGAGGTGCCTTGTATATATATTTGCATTCATTTTAACTGTCCTCTTTATTCTATATTGTCTGCTCCAATTAAAGGAAGGGTAAAGAAAACAAATGGTTCATATTATAAAATATTGTTTTATTAAGTGATTATTAAAAAGTTATAAAATGATTATTTGATTATTCATTATATTTTAGATTCGGTATTTAACGAAAAAAAATAGTGATTGTTTAAGCTAGATATTAGTATGATATCTGATACGATAATCATTCGAGTTTCTGAGATCAAATTTTATTATATTACAGTCAACAAGTTAACGTTTTACTCAGAATATCATCTATTTTTAATGAAAAATGAAGAGTTTGAAATATAATGAATAGTCAGATGATTATTTTATAACTTTTTAATAGTCAAATAACTCAACAAATCAACAATTTATAATTGAAGAATCATTTTATAACTTTTAATAATCGAGAGATTTAATAAAATAATAGCCTGTAATCGGGACTATTTGCGTTATTTACCCTTAAAAGAAAAGGAAAGGAAGCTAATTTAAGGTAAATAACCGGGGCTGTTGGATGAAAGATAGATTTTGAAGAATTGATCTCAACTATACAAAAGGTCACTACACTATTTGAAATTGTTATTAAAAATTGAATTTGAAAAGATAAAATGTCAATTGTAGACATTATGTTATAAATTAAAAATATAACATTTAAATTATATTTAAATTTATTAATGCTATGACATATAAAATAAATCAATATAAACTATAATAAAAATATAAAAAATATTTTAAGATAACTTATTAATAATATTTTATTAAGAAAAAATATATATTATCAATACTTTTTAAATAATTTAAATGCTTATTTTGATAAAAAAGAATATTAAAAAAATATTAGCAATTAAAATAAATTATTAAGTAACAAATTATTTTTTAAAGGATGTTAGTATTAAATTATTAAAATAAAATATAAACACATAGTTGAGTGGAGGCCATGCATTAGTAAGGACAAAATTATAATTTACTTCCAAACGCAAAGTTTAAACTAAAAAGCTATAAATCCTAATTTTTGCGGTTGGTTCGAAACCGCCGTTTTCACCATATTTTTTTTATTTTTTCCCGTTTGACATTGATTTTACGGTTGAAATGGATTTTTTTTTTTTAACCTAAAAGTGCTTGCAAATGAAGCCTTAAGGTTGTGAGCCACCCGATTAGTCTCTTGGTTGATATTGAATACATTAAGGTTCGGGCCTCGTGGAATCATCAAGGATGACACTCGTCTCATTGAGCAACAATCCAATCATCAAAACATCAATTTAGTCGTTTGAAAGTCTATAAAGTTAAAATAACAATATATTTTAATAAATTTAAGGATCATCTTGTAACATTTTAATAAACACTAATGGTCATTTCATAATATTTGAAAGATCATTGGCCTAAAAGATTATTGGTAAATTACTCATTTAGTACTTAAACTATAAATTTTAGTATGTTAATGTACTTAAACTTTCAATTTTTTTCAAAATCATACATAAAGTTTAGTTTTTGTTTCATTTTAGTACCACATTCAAAATTTAACGTTAAATTTAGAAAAATGGAAAGTTTAGGTACTAAAACGGAATAAAATTGATAGTTTAAGTACTAAACGCTTTAAATTTTTAACGGCGGAGATCTAAAATGAAAACTAAATGTTAGATATAGTTTTTAAAAAAATTGAAAATTTAGATACTAAAATAGACAAAACTGATAGTTTATATACTAAAGAAGTAGTTTACCAAAGTTTATTTTTACAGTTTCCCGGTTTCAAGTAAATCCCTACTCTCTTATAGTGGGTTTAGTTTTGGACCGAATATCTTGAAGGCCCAACTTTGTAAGCCTGTCCTTATGAATGGTAACCTATTAGATATTTAGGGTTTCTCATTCCAAAACCCCCATTTTTCATGGTCTTCGCCTGCAGCCGCGCTAAATTTTAGAGGGAGAGAGATAGAGATAGAGAGAGTTCGTCAACCATGGCCGAGCAGGTTCGTTCTCGGATCCATGGTTCCCTCATTTACTCTCTTTTCTTTGTTTGTCATCTTTCTGAAGTTTTTAATCCTTTATTGTTCGTTTCAGACTGAAAAAGCGTTCCTTAAGCAGCCAAAAGTGTTCCTAAGGTAATCTCAAAACCGAAAATGTTGAAACATCTACTTTTTACTTTTTTTTCTGATTCGGATTTTATCGTTTTCAGCTCCAAGAAATCCGGTAAAGGCAAAAGACCTGGTAAGGGAGGGAACAGGTATTGGAAGAGTATTGGTTTGGGCTTCAAGACTCCTCGTGAAGCTATTGAAGGTATTTTTCTTTCTAGTTTCATTTTCTTTATGGTTATGCCGATTTGTGTACATGTATTGGTGGAACCATGGATGATCAGTTTGTGCACAAGAAGTTCACTGTTTCTTGCAGTTTAGAGTTTAATTTGAGTGGAAGCTTCTCTGAGGCCATTCTAATTATATGTTTTCGAAATGGATCCTTTATGATTCAATACACCTGGAAATGTATTTCACTATGATTTACTTGATTGACTCCTAGCATACGATGTAGGGAGGGTATGTAGGGACGAATTAGGATTAAACATTGGGAGGGGCCAACTTGCTTAATTTCAAAAGAACATGGACCTTTTGAAGATTTCAACCCAAATATTGGAGGGGGCAAGGCTTAGTTTAATCAATACTTGAAGTAATAGGGACCTAAAATGTTATTTGACAAAAAATGGGAGTGCCTTCCTAGTACTGCATAGTTCCCTCCCTGTATATGTGTGCATGTATAACATGTTTCTATGCTTTTAGAAGTTCAGTTGATGCCCAGATTATGGTTGTTAGTTGTTATTTGATAATGTTTTGCATATTTGTTTGCTAAAGAAAACTACATCGACAAGAAATGCCCGTTTACCGGCACCGTTTCCATCAGGGGTCGCATCTTAGCTGGTACTTGCCATAGTGCTAAGATGGTCAGGACAATCATCGTTCGACGGAATTACCTTCATTTCATCAAGAAATACCAAAGGCATGATCCATCTCCATCTCTCTGTTCGGTACCATGTGTTTAAAATCTCTTTTTGAAGAAAGGTTTCATTTTTTTCCAGGTATGAGAAGCGCCACTCAAATATCCCGGCACACATTTCTCCTTGTTTCCGTGTGAAGGAAGGGGATCATGTCATTATCGGGCAATGCAGGTTAAATTTATACACTGAGGGATTGCTATTATATTCATGTATTATATAACCTTTTACGGCGTAGGCAATTCCGGTTTGTAATTTGTTTGTGTTGTCTCATAATTTCAGGCCATTGTCGAAGACCGTCAGGTTCAATGTTTTGAAGGTGATTCCCGCCGGATCTTCCGGCGGTGGGAAGAAAGCCTTCACCGGAATGTGAGGGGCAAATGATATTGTGTTTTGGATATTGGGAAGTTATCAAGTGTTATTTACTCTTGTTTTTCTTTCACTTTTATATGGTACTTGAATAGGCTTGAATTCCTGTTACCTTAGTATGATCATGTTTTCGAAGAAATAATGTTTCACTTTTTATATACAATGGGATGTTCTAATCTTCTCTATGTTTTTTATTTTTAATATTTTTTGTGCGAACTAAAGGATTTTCGCGATAATATGATATTTTATGAATTTCCATATTTTTATATTAGGCTTAAGGGTATTTTTACCTTTGCCGCAAATATAATTTATCAATTTCATCCATATTAATTTTTTACACCAGGTCAACTCTCGAAGTTGTTTAGGGTGTTTAATCTAGTCTTTGAGGTTCGTTTTGACTAATAGAATTGTAATCTTCTGTGTTTATCAACGTTAATAATTTTTGTATCAGCCAATATTGTTGATGTATTAAAAAAATAAATAATAAAATATTTACTAAATACAATGTTAAAAAAATTTTCAAAAATTGATCTAATCCCTCATCAATGAAATAAATAATAAAATTTTAGGAATTTGTTATAAATTGTGTTTAATACAAACAATTTCGAGAGTTAAATTAAGTTTACTGCAAAATCAAAAGTGACCTATATTATTTCTTTTAAATATTTGATGCTTTTTATATAATAAATTTTTTTGTCTTTATTTTAAATAATATTTTTTAATATTTATATTTTTATGGTTTTTACTAATTTTAAGTTTTATTTTTATTTTATAATTGAATATAATGTTTTCCTTTTTCGACTATTATAAAATTCTTACTATTTTTTACTATTCATTAATGCAGTAATTTTATAATTTTTCATATGTTATCTAGTTAATCAGCTGGTTTAATTGGCAAGTCAATGTATGTCAATAAAATGATAAACTTGGTTGATTTTTTTAAAATTTTAACTGTTTTTTTCTAGCATAATTGATTTTCTATAACTACTTTCGAAACCCTCGGCCTTTAATAGTTGCATTTGTTTCAAATTGTTATTCATGATAGTTGATTAAACATTAATTAAAATGACATGCAAGGGTAAACTAGATAATCCCCTGTGTGTTTTCGGTCTAACTAACTTTGGTCAATGATTTAAAAATTAAAAGGGAATGATCCCTAACATTATCGATCCGTTCGATTTTAGTCTTTCAACCGTTAATTCATGTTCGTTCGAATTTAATCACGAATGTCTGCCATCCCAAAAATTTCACCTTTAATAAATTTGGAGATAAAAATGAAATATAGAAAAACTACTTGATCCAGCTTTGGATTGCACAAAAATGAAGTTTGGAATGGAGTTCAAATTCCCTATCATCAACTATGAAAATGTCACTTCTCATTTGCAATCAAAGAATAAGGGGGTATACCACATTTAACAGGAAGTCATGCCCCCGTTCACGATCACTCGAATTCGGTAAATCGCGACCTTCATAACCACAAGAAGAATCGTTAATCCAGCACCTCTTGATTCGTTACTCCGTCTGCAATGATAAGCCGTTTAATTGGTAACGTGATGATCAAGAAATACTAAACATCTGGAATTGCCGTAAACTGTGTTCTGAGACTCGTCGTTACATCGAACATGCAGTTCCGACTCACCTTTTTTATTGGACAGGAAGAAAATTTTAGACCATATTGCTAATAACATGAATTTAGCCTAAGCTCACATCCTGTGTACACGATTTTGCACGTATTTTGGGCAAAAGATGTGTTGAAAACAGTACCTTCTGACGCTTTGAGCTTGGTGGGTTTGGTTCGGAGTTGCTAGGTCTACGTGAATTCCCGGTCCTAGAGCTCTCAGCCTGCAAATGAAGCAGTATTTAGCTTCTTCATACATTGATCTTAACGTGTTCGATCACGGAAGGAATTGGCAAGAACCTCAATCAAACAAACATTTATGGATCAGGTCCGATTCATGGAAAAGGCATGCTTACCTGAGTGGATCTATTTGCTTCTTCTGTAGACGCGGCACTTTGTTGCAATCCCGCATGCTGAGATATGTATGGCAGAATCTGATGAAGCAGATTAGATAAAAACACCCCTTCATCAGTGATACATGGCTCAGGTGCTGCGCTATCACGGGATGTTCCTGATTGCTCCAGGACCGTATCGGTTGCTGTTCCTTGTAAAGTAGTTTCCTCTACCTGGATTTCACCACCAGGGAAAAAGTCTCTTAAAAACTGAAGAATACTACTAGGAATTGGCCTCTCGGACTCTTGGTTGTTTTGAGTTCTGCTGGCACTGCGTGTATTCGACCGCTCCTGTTGTCTTGAGTTAGCATTTGGTAATGACCCTACAATGCGAAGGAATTTAATATTCAATTTTTTATTCGTATCAGAACACACATCCTTATTAGCATGTTTAGGTGCTGGATCTACATATTACCATCTCTTGCAGACTCTTCTGAACTTTGATGTTGCACTGCAGATTCAGGAACAGGATGCTGCTCGGATTGAGATCCCCGTTCACCACTCAAATGTCCAGGAGAGACATGCTGGAACCTTCCGAGCAATGGGTAGAATAATCCCCCAGAATTACTGGAAGAATCTGATGGTACACGACCCAAAGGGGCAGGTACAGCTGCAACCATGGTCCTAATAGGCACTACCCTCACTCCTGAAGGAGCATCTGAGACCCTTGAAGTTGTTTGAGTGCTATGATTCTCACTGCCAGAACCCATTGATGGGTTCCTTTGGCCCGATTGTTGTGACGTATCATGATGTTCTTGTCGAACATTGGGTGTTGAAGTCGTTGAACCTTTGGTAAAATATACCATCAGTCTTTGGCCAGAAAATACAATATCTAACATAAATATTAAAAAAAATAGCCAGTTATACCATACCTCTTCGTATTTGTATATCAATACGCCTAGGAAGAAACCCCGTCCCAAGTCCATTAATCACACCAGAACCCGGCTGTACAGTTCCCATGGGGATGGTACCTAAGCTAGTTCCTGGTTGAAAAGGAAGAGCCTGAACAAGTATTCATAAATCAGCATAAATTAAAATTTATTTACATCAAATAAGAAGGTTCGGGTAAGCTGTTGAAACATTGCCTGAACCATGAGCGGGAGTGGACCAGTAGGGGTTATGAAAAATGCAGGTCCAGCATTAACAACAGCTTCAGACTGCAAAAGAAGTAACTTACAGCAACATCGAGAACAGATGATATATAAATAGAGAGTTAAATGCTTTGGATTTATTTAGAATGAAATTAACTTACAGGTGTTTGACCTAAGCGAAGTGTCATGGTTGTACGACCGAGCTCAAGCAAAAGTGAGCCTACGCTTTGTAGCAGAGTTCCAGTTCTCCAGGCATTGGACTGCACATTCGTTTGTGCTGAGGCGTCAGTCACAATAGCTTGATCCTCCAGTTGCCTTGCAAGTTGCTGACAACAGGCATAACAAAACAAAAGTTAAGAACTTCAAAAAAAAAAAAAATCTAGTAGGCGAGGACAAACAACAGCCCTTTCCTCGATTTCCCCCCTTTCAGACCAATACTTACACCTCAACGAACAAGGAAAGCTGTTAGATATACAGGTAAACTTTAGGGAAAGAGTGAAAAGGTAGTTAAGGACACACTTGTATACGTTCTCCAGCTTGATCGATGAGCATTTGCCTGGTAGAGAGCAACACTTCGGTCAATGATTCAGGTGTTGGAAGACCTTCCCTTATAGTCCCTGAATTTGATGCAGGAAAAGAATCTCTATCTCCACTCCTCGCAGAAGCTGTCTGAGGATTATTTCCCCCGACTCGAACTGGCAGTCAAATGAGTCGTCAATCATCAAACCCATGCTTTATATGACAGAGCTAATATGATTACATTTTTAGAAAAGAAAACTAACCAATGCCATCAAATTCATTCTTTATATGACTAAGATATTGAGACAAAGTAGACAGAGAATCGGGAATTACCTGCAGAAATGAAGAATTAATAAGAGTGCAATAGCTTGAGCCACAAATAGGTGTGCCATAAGGTATATTTCATGTGGAAATCCACTTGACACATAAAAGAGAAATAAATTATTAAAAAGAATATGGAACTCCAAACCGACAGGAGGTTGCGTAGGCCCCAAGGAAACTGCTGCTGGAAGTCCAAAAGCAGTGTGTAATCTATCAGATTGATTCCTCATGCTAGCTTGTTCAGTTTGACCCTGGGATGATTCTCGTATGCCACTACTGGAACTTCTTCCGTGTCTTTGTGAACCATGTTCCTTTGGTATTCATAAACTCCGAAGAAGTAAGTTTTTACGAATTTATGCATGCATGCATAAAGATTAACACAGATATTAAAGCATATAGAAACATTTAGATTTTTGAGAAGGCCAAACTTTTTCTAACACAACATTTCATCCTGTAAAGCCACGGCCCTAAAAGGACTTCGAAAACTAAAATTTTGGATCTTTCACTCCAGTGGATCACTTTCTCAAGTTATTTATTTCATGCCCATGCAGCTGAATATATTTTAAACTAACACAAGCTCGACCATTAAATATCATATAAAAATCGAAAAATTAAGACTTACCCTGACATCACCCCCAATATTTCCACTTCCCGAATTTGCAACTCCCATAGAGCTAAGAAAGTCTCGGACGATCCGCTAGGAGGAAAGAACGCAGTTAAAACTAAAAATATATTCTAAAGAGATATACTTCCCTTATACTCCAGAATTGTTATCCATTTCACAGCTAGTTGAAAGCTTACCAAAGCCATTTCAGTAGTAAATTCATCCCCTTGATCAGGCACATTAAACGTTTCTATTAGAACACTTGGGACATGATTACTATGACTTGTACCTAATCCAGGATCATCTGCAGAAATAATAGTGCTAAATGTTAGTTAATAACTAAATCCTAACGAGCTTTTTCCTCCCATTTTGGAAACACGAGCAATGCACTATAATTAATACTAAAACCATTTATTATCAAAACAAACTGAACACAGTTTGCACTGGAGAACGGAGAGAGGCATAAAAGAATAATAGGTTAACATCAGCTCTTACATTTCAATTGCTGAACAGCTTAACGGTTAAAATTCTACTCACTATATAAGAACATTCTCATGCCATTGAAAGGAAAAACATGTTCTTCTTGTGAATGTGTGTGTGAAAGGCATATGCTCATGCTATGTTTGCAGTTGCACACAATTTAAAAAAATAGTACTGGATACTCGAGGGTAGCGAAACCTGAATGATGAGGTAAGCCATCGGATGACGGTGGAATAGGCTGCCTGACCACCAGGTGCAAGGTGTGACCATCCTCGACATCTACCTCCAGTTAAGAAGCTCAAATTCTAAATGAGAATAGATAATGATAGAAGCAAGAATACGTGATGCAATCCAATCTTCTATTCAGCAACCAATAATTAGCGGGCATAAGAAAGTCATTTCTTTAAAACTGATCAACACATGGCCGCCCGGAAAAGAAAACCAATAAAATCTAGTAGTTACTTTACAAATAAATATTGATATTAAGACAAATGGATACGGTATGCAGAAAGTAGTTCGTCATCTTTTAGAACTCTTCCACGACAGATTAGTCGCTGTTGCTCTGATAACACACCAGTTATAGAAGCAATCTGTGCTTTTAGTGCAGGAACTGGCATCTGTAAGGTATTCAGAGATAAGAAACAACACAGAGAAGCACAAATCTTAAACAATACCTCATATAAAATCAAGAACAAATACACTAGCATGTGCAGCAAGTTGATCAGAAGGAAATTAAAAGATTAGAAAACCTCAACTACCCACATAAATATCAGATTGCAAGGTAATAGTAGGAAGCTATCATATTATCATTGCTTGATTATTAGCAAAAGGAGAAACATGCTTAGAGTTAGGTTACCGATTCAAATTCTTCAAGAAAATGAATAAAGATTTTAAGCGAAGTCCGAGATTTGTCAAAACAAAGCTGGAATAGGACAAAACAGACTGGGATTGATTTACCTGTTTATTCACTCTCATAGTATAAGTGTGGGAATCCAAAGTTTTTATTTTTATTTCTATTGTAGTCTCAGAACCTTCAGTTTCAGTATCTACATCTACCGGAATTTTATCAGCACCAGTGCTTCCCATTTTCCTCTTACCAGACAGACACCTGTAATACAAAAACACGATGAAAATTCCATAGTGCGCAAAATTAACTTTTCTATTTTTAAAGGACAATCATGCTTCGTTAAATGAAAGCACCAAACACAAACTGTTCTTTTTCCCTTATAGGTTAGCCAGCTTATGTAATCTCAGCAGATCTGATGAAATTAATGATGAAATTAATGATGAAAGGACAAAATCAAATACAACCATGACAGACTTAAACAAGAGTAATAGAAAATTCTAGCTGAAAACACGTGTGATGACAAGTAGAACCCAGCCCTTGTCTCTGGTTTTGTAACTAGTTTGAGAGAAACCGAAAACGACACAAGGAATGAAATAATACAATAATAAGCACAGATAAATACCATGACAGACCACCAAACACAAACTATTTTCATCAACCAAAATTTAAACCGGACCCAAAACCAGGGATTAATCAAGGCTCAAGCTGATGGCTACAACCGGGATAAGATAGATCATATTAGGTAAGTCCGGTAACTTTCCTGGGGTGCACCGATCTACCACAAATATCTTAAAATTAAAGCAGTGCAGGGAAATTGAAATACAAGCACCCAAAAGGAAGGAAAACACAAAACTTCATATACGTTGCCGTTAGTGCAAAAACCAGAAACAAACAAATTTATTACACTTGGCAATATTCTTTATTCGTTACTTTACGACTCGAATCTCTCTTGCATCTTTACAAGCGTTTAAGATTCAGTATCTTGAAATCGATTAGACATCATTTCAAACATTAGTAAGTTGCCATTAACAACTGTATGCAAACATGAGAAGAATTCCAAACTCCTTTTAGAAAACATACATGAATGATTAGCACTACTCTAGCCTCATCAAAAAATTAATGAACATGTTCACATCCCACTATAATGTCCCTATCCTAAAACATTAAAAGCGCACCAAACAGTTTACATAAAAGTGTACTAAGCTCAAAGATGATTAAACAAACAAAGCCAAGTAATGATTTGCAAATAAATCAATATATATTGTAGCTCATTCAACCAAAATCCATTAGCAACTACAAGAACTAAAATCCCACTTTATGAACCTAAAAGAACACTGGTACAAAACAATGATCGATGAATTGTTGAAAGTCTTGGATTCTAACAACCAAATGACAACAAAAACAAATAAAAAACCCCAAGAAAGACTAAAGATCAAAACTTTGAAGAACCCAGATTAGATAGCCAAATCAAAAACCAAATTAATCGATCAAAAATGGGAAAAATCATCATACATGGACCAAACAACATAATCTGAAGTTACCAAAGGTGAGATATATACCTTGTTGAAGACGGAAAGAGGTCTGGGGTTCTCAACTGATAGAGGGAGAGAAAGATATATAGTCAAAGCCCAAATCGAATAGAGAGATATATAATGTTTTCTCGTCTCTCTGTACCTTCTTTTTCACTGCTTATTTATTTTACAATGTTTGCTTTTTGTGTATTACTTAGAGCTGATGTGTAGCGTTTATCTGTTCCTCTCTCTGACATTGCCGAGTGGCAATTAACTATTCTCGTCTGGACTTTGTTATGGAACGGCAAACCTTGCTGTGTAATTGAATATCTGATAAACTATATATTTAGTATCTAAACTATTAATTTTAGTATTTTATAACATCTAAATTTTAATGTTTTTTAAAATTATCTTATATATTTAGTTTTCATTTCATTTAATACTCAATGTTAAAAATTTAATACATTTAGTATCTAAATTATCAGTTTCGATTCGTTCTAGTACATTTTTTCAAAACATAAAGCTACATTTTGAATGAAGATACTAAAATGAAACTAACTAAAGTTTTTAAGGATGAGTATTAAAATAAAATAAAAACTAAATTTTAAATACGATTTTTAAGAAAATAAAATTTATATACTAAAACGAACCAAAATTAATAGTATAAATATTAAATGCATAATTTACCCTTAAATATTTGTCTTATCACCTAGAATATTATGAAAAAAAATTTACAAATTTTTAAATGAATTTCCCATTTTCAAGAGTTTTGGTTTTTCTCAAACTCAAACCCTTCTTCTCCTGCTATTATGGTCAACAGTCCTCACTCAAACCAGTCACTGATCCCAGACTCTCTTGCCTCTTAACTTTTCTCAACGATTCAAACCGAAGATTATTAGGAAATTAATCAAGGTAATTTTTTTAACGCTTAAATTTGTAGATATCTATTTGGCTTTGTGTTATATAATCTCCGGGTGTATTTGATTTCGTGTTTTCAATCGTGTTGTATGATTTCTGGCTCTGTTTTTCTTTATAGCTTCTACCTTTTTTCCCAGTCGCGTCTGGTAGAACAATCACTCAACACATTCTTGTTTCTCAATTGAAGCTCAATCCAGCAACTGACGACTAGATCGGCGTTGCTTTCGACACACTCAGGCCAGGAAGGTGAACCACATTCAATTAACAATGCCTAAAATATAAAACTTATTCCTGCTAATCCATAGACACTAGGATGACAATTTCGTAGATTTTGTATCGTATCTGCACTAATTGGGGCGCGAAGGATAGTTTAGTGGTAAGTGGGCGGCTGCGACGGTTAGGTGATGGGTTTAAGATCTTATCCACCCAGCATCTGTCTGCTCTGCTTCCGCCGTCCACTAACTATCAATTATGTAAAATTTGAACCATCATGAATTTAGTTATTATTCCAAATATTTTGTAAATATTAAGATCTTATAGTACATGACATGTAATGTAATCAAATATTATGGTATAAATATTTTTAAAATTGAAGTCAATCATTTTTTATATCTCAATTCGGTGGGTATGGATGGGTACAGATATGTACGGGATGGGTGGTAGGTAACCCGTTAATTAATGGGTGTGGGGATGGTTTAAGAATATACCCATGTGTACGGGTGCGGATTTAAAAAATTTACCTATCGTGGGTGGTGGGTAAGTTGTGGATACAAAAATATTTTGTAGGTATGTGGATGGAGGAAGGGGTATCGGCACCTGCACCACCTGTTTGCCATCCCTAATAGACATCATAAAGTGAGTATTCGATCAATTTGAGTGAGTTAAATTATTTTTTTTGACTTAGTGGAGTTAGCGAATCCTATTTTATGATCCAAATTTTTTTCGAGTCGAGTTTATGAAATTACGAGATTTTCTATTTCCGTTCATGTTATATGAGACTCTATGGCTCTGTTTAAAGGTTGTATTTCCCCCCTTTTTTTCAGTTGAGTTTGGTAGAAAAATCAGTTGATGGGAAAGAAAAAACATGGTAATGATACTTCGATGCCGGTCGAAATCAGCTCTTCGGATCCTGGTATTTCAATTTTTGCTTCTTCTTCTTGGTTTATCAATTAGAGATCTGTGTGTGGTTATGGAACTAATATTTAGAAGAATTATGCACCAAATATGCAACTTTTTAGATGAAGATATGAATTATTTTACTGGTAATTGGCTTTGAATTTTGTTATGAGCGTTATTATTAAATATGGACTGATCAAAAGCTGAGCTGACTGATAAATAGAAGTTTGATCCTAATCTTTATGTCGTGGCAGCCTATAATGGATATCCGATTTCAAAACACCGTTCGTGTTGGATTCATGTTGTAGGGTATTTGAGGGGATGCAGGAAGAAGATAAGTAAACAAGAACTTTGTGACATTAGATTAACTGCTCCATGTTTTTTAGATATCATTCCATGTCGTGCACGATCAAACAGACGATTTAAGGGCGAGAATTCGATATCTAAACTGAAAAACAAGCTAGACTCTGGATCGCTCGAGTGTTATATAAGGTAATCTATATTGTACTGTGATAGTTTTGAGTGTTTGGTTTTCCCTCGTTTCTTGTTTTGGAAGTTTTCTGAATGCGTTTTTTGAAATTTCAGGACCATATGGAGCCGTTTCCCGGAGAATAAGCGGACTTCGTTTACGTACTTAGATTGTCGATGGTTTGCATGGTATAGGAAAGCATATTATCGAAAAAAGGTTCTATCTTGGATTAAGAGGAAGGAGATATTTTCGAAGACATGTTCTTGTTCCGATAGTTTGCTGGTTGGTATTGTCGAATAATTTGTCGGTATCACAGCGATCAAACACCTTCGATTGTCTGTAAATGTGACTATCATTTAAAATTGTATTTCTTTAGGGATCATTGGAGCCTCGTAATCTTCTGCCATCTTGGTGAAAGTTTTCAATCTAAAACCAGAACACCTTGTGTGCTGTTGCTGGACTCACTGCGGATGTTGAACCCGACACGTCTCGAACCGGATATAAGAAAGTATATTTACTCATTCGCATAACTTGGATTAGTAGCCTAGTAAAGTAGCCACAATTTCTGATGTTGAATATGTATTTCTTGCTAGCAGGTTCACGTTCGACATTTATGAAGCCGAAGGCAGGTCCAAGAATAAGCAGACGATTTATGGAATTCCTCTTTTGGTCCCTAAGGTGATTACGGTACAATTTGTGATCATCTTTTACATCTCCGTTTGACCATTGCTCTTTTCAGGTGCCACAACAAAGAATGTGGGAACTTTGTTCTCTATTTCATAAAGTCTTGTCGAAAGCGCCCCTGAGAACTTTAGCATCGAGGGCTACCCTTACTTTGTATGCTTCTCGTAACGTTTAAAACGTAATTCTTTTCGAATGAGGACTATAAGTATGATGATGAAGGTATCTGTTTTACATTGGAGATGAAAAAGGACTGATTTGATGGTGAAGCCGTGGAACGCTTTTGCGAGAGGCTCGATTCTTCGGCATGCGATTTTCATTAGTTAGTTTTACATTTACAACGTCGGGATAACATTTTTTGAAAATCCGAGACCATAATCACTGTGATATGAGTTCCATCAACCTTGGAATCTTTGTAGTCCTTTGCAATCAATGGTGATGCACCAAAATTTCTTGAAAAATACTTTAGGGATTAAATTATTTTTTTTTAAAAATGAAGATTTGACGAGAATTATCAATAAACTTTGAAGGTTTGACTGGATATTTTTCAAATTTTGGAAGGCTTATAATTTATTTAAAAGTCGAGAATATTTAATTAAAAATGTTAAAAATTGACCTTAATAAGATTTTTTTAAAATTGAAATGAGTTAATTGTACTGCACATTCTTAAGCCATTACCTTGTTTTAAATTGGTCCCTAAACTTTTAATCATTCTAATTTCATCCATAAATTGTCTCTCATTCTAAATTAACCACTAAACTTTTGAGCATTCCAAATTCATCCTTAAACTATTCCCCAAACTTTAGAACATTCCAGTAATGTCCCCCAAAATCATTCAAAATTTTAGTGATGAAATTAAAATGTTCAAAAGTCTGGGGAACAACTTAGAATGAGTCACAATTTGGAATGCTCAAAGCTTAGATATCAATTTAGAATGAGAGTCATAGTTTGAGGATGAAACTATAATGATCAAATGTTTAGAGACCAATTTAAAATAAGGAACATAGTTTAGGGACATGTAGTACAATTAATTAGCATGAAAACATAAAATCTTTGGCATGGTAAGCACAAGTTGCAAATAACAAATACTTACTGAAAATAATTTTCACTTTACCAAGGCTCATCTCTGTAAATGTGATAAAAAAAGAAGGTGAATGAGGATTTACAGCATTCATTCTCTTGAATCAAAACCAGAGTGATCATCTGAGTCCCCTACCATAGTTATACGAGTGTCGTCGTCAACCTTGGTATCCTTCGGAAGGATATTGCAGTTAATGGTATGCCATACCGGTCTCTCTTCCTGGAATAATCTGCAAAATCAAGGATAACGATCGTAATTTATTTTTTGAAAACCAGAAAAATACGAAAACGGATCGGATATCCAACTTTTTTACTATCCATATCATCCCTAGTTTCTCCTTGCATTACACCAATCCATCACTTTTGCATTCAGTATGTCTGCAAGGATACTCACAAGTCACAACCAAGCCCAAATAACATATCTGTATATGAATATGGGGATGTGATCTCCAAGGATATTCCTCGAATAAATGGAAATTAAACTTACAAAAATCTTATCAATGTCGTATACATACCCGTATCCAATACTCACAGTAAATTCCAGATATCATAACTGTCATCTATCGAGATTTAAGGAAGAGTAAAGAGGTTTTCATTCATGTTTTACATACAGTTCCCATCACAGCATTCCTAATGGCAAATCTTTTGATCTTTTCAACAGGCACAATCAGCTTTAAAGAAACTAGTATCAAAAGCGTAATCTTAGAACTTAACGAGAGAGAGAGAGAGAGAGATACTCACGGGTGTTTACAGAGCATAGGGCATTGAATAGTAAGTGCATACTTGCACGTGGCTAACTCTGTAATCGAACTAATCATCGTTCTTGGCTCCGAGCACACAAATCTCACCTACAAACAATGAGAAACCTTTAGAAAAATAAGGCATCTAAAAACTAGAACAAAGGGGTTTTTTTCTCCCTCCAAAGCAAAACTAAAGACCATATAAACGTTCTCTACTTCATTGCTTCATACCTCAGTTTCTCGGGGTTGATTAGTAAGATCACATAAGGTTCCATTTGTATATTGATGAGCATGATACCTGTACAACACCAGGTGTGATTATTAGTCCTTTTTCTTCTTTTAATTCAATATAATAATTAGTAAAAACTGCCAATTTTAAGCCATACTCAAGTCACACCTTTTCGACGTGTCTTTTGAGCGAGGATCTTTTAATGTGGAGATGTCAGAGAGATTCTGGTTGAAGGCAGCAGTGGCCTCTTCATCATAAACACCCAAGACAAACTCCTGAACCACCTGCAATGGTTATTTAACAAATATTCTCAACGCTTTGTATGAACTAGATCTTTGGTTCCGAGTTAAGAACATGTCAAGAAGATAATTAGTAAAAACTACCAATTTTGTAACTATTATTGCTACTTAGATCAAATAGATTATGCAACCAAACAATCCAGTGCCCAAAACCATTTGTTTGAGTGTCCATAACAGGTTTTGCTTATATATTTACTGCAGTTCATTTCAGACAAGAATTAAATCACAAATAAAACACGCGAACCATTAAATAAAAGTACCTTAAATAAACTGAATTAAAAGGCTACCTTATCCTCTTCCAAATGGAGTTGCCTCAACTGTTTTTGATAGCAAAATTCATATGACCACCAACCCTCTTGCTGCATAAAGAGCTGACAGCATAAGCTAGAGACAGATATGAAAATATGCAGCACAGAATTATTAATTTTTTCCCTATATACTGTACGGTGACGGCAACAATATATAGCATAGGAAATACCAAACAAACAGTTTGTAGGAACCAGATGCTCACTCTGATAAAGCATTGATATTTCAGTACTTCCAGTAGCTCATTTGGGGTCTTCAGTTTAACCCGTTTCTCGGTTTCCACAATCAAGTTACTCGTGTTCTGATGAGTAACTGTTTTTTTGGCTTTCTCCACCTTTGGCAAGAAACATAAAAAGTTATTTCCATCTTTGTTAGGCATAACAACAGACTCCTGGCCATCATCCTGCAAAACATTACAGGCATTACATTATCAAACAAATGGATAAATCGACATAGAACTTGATAGATTCACATGAAAGGAAAAAAAACCAGCCAAATAAAGTAACAAGTACATGAAAGTATTGAAGTAAATACCACACCAATTAAGTTGAGGATTACCTATAACAAGGTCTACTTCACCTATTGCCAATTCATTTTAGGTTAGATATACATTCAAAATTTAACATGATATCAAATAAGGTGTAACCCTGTTAGTTAGCCCTTCCATGACAGGCCATTGTCCCTACATGCAAAGTTCATGTCAGGTGATAGGTATGTTATCCCTACAAAGTCATCAGAGTACCAAAGAAGTGATCAAGTACATTCCACATTGATTCAGGGTAACCCGAGCAGATGAATAAAACAAGGGTCACTGCACCTATTGCGAAATAGTTTTAGAAGAAAACTAAGAAGTCTAGATTTCATTATTCTTATACCATTAAAATCAACAACCATCTTGTATAGAAATAAAACTAAGCTGCACCTCTACTCGCAATGCAAATACATGGACATGATTTTGAAGTATTGACTAAGATGCAATAAAGCAGGAAAGAACTCCAATGCTTGATCCGAAGTAAGACTGAAGAGAACATATATGTTAGAAAACCCTAAGCTTACTTACAGGTTGGTAGGGCGAGTCTTCTGTATGAAACTCAATCTTGTATTTTGGTTCACGGGAGCTACGGCCGAATGAGCCAGCTGTTGATCAGAGAAGTGTCAGCAGGCGGGGAAAACTTGAAATCAATGGAAAAATATTAAAAAAAGATAGTAAGACAGAGCCAATACACTCTAACTGGGTCAAGAACATAAGCCAACAATATAAAATTGACCATGCAGGTTAGCTATGTTCCATGATATCTAATTGGGAGAAAAACGGAAAAAATGAATCCCACATTGTTACCGAAAAGATCGATCTCCGGTCACCGGAGGACAAAGGATGTCTAATGTTTGCACCATTCTATTACAACACTGAAACCACTATTAAAAATAATTCGGTTATGCATTCCATTTCGGACAAATCACACTCTATTTAAGAATAAACAAGGAACCTTGATCGGGAAAATCTACATTAGTTGCTACTCATTTTCAAGAAACAAACACTGATTAATCTAAAACAAAGCAAAAGAAGAAAAATATTGATTGTTTAACACATGAAAATGAAAATGAAAATGAAAATGAAAGAAAACCCAGAATCAATACAAAATTAAGATTGATCATACAAAAGAAAAGATATGAAATTTACATTAAAAAAGAGGGTATAGTTGTAGAGAGGGAGAGAAACATGGAGCTACCTACGTGAGATGATGGTAAAACGAGATCGGCGAAGACATTGATGCATAAGAAGAAGATACATAAAACCGCTACCAAACTCATATTTCTTTTCCCTTTTCGAGAGACGATTGGTTCAATTTCATAAGCTCAGCCAGATGAAGAAGCGTGGCGACTGGCGAGTCGGTTGAAGACTATACTAAAACTATTATATGAACTATTAGATTAATCAATAAAATTATTTGTTATACTGGGTCAAGAAAACTCAGAAACTACGAAGGTTGCCCAATGGACCGGAAGTAGAATCCAACCAGTGGGTTAATTTGTGCTCAAAGCTTAAGCCCAAGCAGCGTTTTGCAAGTTCAATTCCATTGACACTTGGTTCATAATTATTTATTGTTATACAAGGTTAAATCATGTATTTAATATATAAATTATTAGTTTTTGTCTATTTTAGTATTTAAATTTTTTATTTTTTAAAAATCATGTCTAATGTTTAGTTTTCATTTCACTTCAGTACCCGTCGTTAAAAGTTTAATGCGTTTAGTACTTAAATTATCAGTTTTGGTTCATTTTAGTACCTAAACTTTCATTTTTTTTTTCAAAACTTAACGTTAATTTTCAAATTGGGTATTAAAATGAAATAAAAATTGAAGTGTTTATCTTGATCACATTTTTTAAGTTTATGATCCTCGTGATAACAATCGTCATGACAACAACATCTACAACTAAAGTGTTTATATGAAATTTTTGAAAAAAAAATATTGATGATGAAAAAAGTAAAATAACAAAAGAGAAAAGTGAAATGGTTGATCAAAATGGTCAACCGATATTATATCAGTCGATTTAATATATCACGTCAACATTTTGTTATTTCAGTAACTATTATTAATAATGAATAATCAATTTATTATAAATTGATAATGTCAATGATCGAATTATCATTTCTGAAATATCAATGGATAAAAGATAGATTTATTAACGTCTATGATCATGTAATGTAGTTTACCCTTTTTAGTTTCACCTCCGAGTAAAATGAAATTATCGAAATTGATGTCAGGAGTGAGCGTTCGATCGATCGAGTCGAGTTAAGTAAAAAAAATTCTGACTTATTCGAGTTGACGAGTCTTATTTTATAACTCGAAGCTGATTTTAAATTTTTTTCGAGTCGAGTCAAATTTTCAAGTTTCTATTTAAATTTAATTATAAATATTTACAATATTATTACATTATTTGATTCCAATTTAAATGGTATTTTTCATATTTTTTTATATGTGATTTATATATACCATACAAAGTCGAGAGACTCGATTAAAACTCGACTCAAACTTGAAACCTAGTTTACTAATTACTAAAAATTTTGAGTTATTCGAGTTGTATTTTACAACTCGATTTGAGCTTGAAAATTTTTCAAGTTTAGTCGAGTTTATGAAATTACAACTCGAATTCAATTCGAGATTAATTAAAAAAATTAATTTTTTGAATCAAACCAAGTTCTTATGGGAGAACCGCATCGAGTTGAGGCTGCAAGAAACATCCAAGGTTAAGGGGGTCAATATCGTTCAAGTGCAGTGACGATGGCGTTGCTAAGTTCGATGGGGGAGAATGTCACGGGCCATGAGATCGAGCTCGGGACATTGGCGCAAGGGCCCGCCAAAGAGATTCAATTTGGAGTATCGGACTTTTCAAGGTCACCAAACTTGGCCCATCACTTAGAGAATGCTAGAGAGTCCATTCACACTACAAGTACAAATATGAAAAGTGGCGTCATGTCGAAATATGATCAAAATAGCTTGGTAGATATGACAAGAGACAACAATTAGAGAATATTGTAGAGGATTCTTACCATACCAAGTGTGAACACCTATCCAATGAAAGAAGAAGACTAATTGATTGATTTTCCTTATATTGGAGATTTCTAATAAGTGGGTTCATCATAGGTGTTGATGTACATAGATATATGTCATCGATTGTGAGGGAGCTTAAGTATAAATAGAGTCTCCTGTCCTCATTTCTATCATTTCATTTCATTCCTTTCATTTTCTTTTGAGAGAGTAACAAAATTCTGAGACATTTACTCTAAGTTTTATTGTCCCTTTCTGTTGTTCTAAGTGTTATAAGTTCTCTTTGTACTAGCTTCCTCTCTAGGTGGCTAAGAGTAGCCCCCGTGGTGTTTACGCTTCCACACGAGTGTTCAACTTTGGTGGCTTGAGTGGTCACATTGTGTTAAAACTTCTGCATCATTTCGAAGCCTTAAGGGCTTAATCCCTGCCTTTGTTGAGTTGGTGTTCTCATAAGGCGTGGTATAAGGTTGACTTAGGCACGGAATCGAAAAAATGTCGTCAAAGAGTGCCTAAGGCTGCATGAAAAGATTGATCACACAAAAGAAAATATACGAAATTTGCATTAAAAAAGGGTATAGTTATAGAGAGGGGGAGAAACATGGAGTTACCTACATGAGATGGGAAAATGGGATCGACGAAGACATTTTTGCATAACCAAAAGATACATAAAAATGATACCAAACTAATCAACAATCTTATATTTCTTTTCCCTTTTCGAGAGACGATAACTTCAATTTCATATGAAAATTTGAATGTCGCAGAGTTTTGCTTGATGAAGAAGAAAGGATCGTGGATCGACTCAGTTGAAGACGATACTGAAACTACAGAGGTTGCCCAATGGACCAAAAGTGGAATCCCACCCAATGGGTTAATTTGCACTAAAAGCTTAAGCCCAAACAAAGTTTTGAAAGCAGGGATGGGTACAAGATCCGAACCCGATGGATTCTGACCCGACCCAACTCGATCGGATAAGATTTTAAAAAAAAATCGGTTTCGATTCGGATTGAATTTTTTAAAAGGAAAATATCATTCTTACCTAATACTTTGATACGTTGTAGTTATCAAACTATTAGTATTATTCTATTTTGATTCTTTTCTTGTTGTATTGTTAATTATATTAACTCATATTAAGGATTAGTGATGAATTTATTGTAAATAGATAATATTAATGATTAAATTATTATTTTTAAAATATTAATAAAAAATAAATTTATTTAAATATAACAATTTTACTTATTTTAATTCTAACTCTGACATAAACTGACAACTTCAATAATAAATAAATTGTTATTTATTGATATCACAAATTTAAGTATTAGAAATATATGAATAATTATTATCTGAAAGTTATCTTTAAATAAATACGATTTTACGCTTAACTCGTTAATAAAAAAATTTAAGCTCCGAGTAAAAAGTACTCTGCTCAGTTGGTAGAACACAAAGTTCTTAATTTTGAGGTCGTAGGATCGAGTCTTACGTAAGATATTTCATAATTCGAAAGTCTTATACGAAAGTTTGTCACAAACTAATGTTTGAAAATACTACTATCTTACCTCCCTTACCCCGTAACCCGATACAGCCATTTTTCTCTTTTAATTCTGGATAATTTGCTACAATTTTGTTCGTTTCAATTGATTACAATGGGAAAGAAAAAGAGAAGTTCCCAACTCAATAACGCCGACCTCCCCCCTTCTTCGGGTATGTTCCTATTTATTCATATTTTGTTTCAACAACGAAAGTTATTTGTTTTTGTGAAATAGTTTATAAATGAAAAGTGTTGGCCAATTTTGTAAAAAATCGGTGCTATAATTTGGGTTTCTGTTCAAGAAAAGGGAATGGGGTTTTCTGATTTGTTGCAATTTTTAATTTTTTAATTGGTTTTATTTTCTAGAATTGTTAATTGAATCTACTATTGTAGTTAATGTACTGAGAATGCTTGTTATTGATGTTTTTTGTTTGTTTGTTCAGAATATTTGACATGGATTATGTAGTAAATTTCTGAGATTTTATGAGATTTGAAGTGGGAAGAAGTTTATTTTGCTGGTAAATAGGCTGGAGAATCATATACTTTATCTTTTAAAACTTGAAATCAGAAAGTAAGGGCAAAAATATCCAATAATATTCTTTGTGTATGATGCATTTGCCTCTGAATGATTTTAAGCACACAGCTTTGTTTTGCGTCGTTGCCATTCGTAGTAAGATCATATCGGCCTGCTTTCTATTTGGTAGCTTAGTTAGATCATATTGGCCTGCTTGCTATTGTGAAGCTTAGGCTGTTGAATGTAGCAAACCATCGTGCTTGGTCATCCTCCTTAAAGGTTCATCAAATTCGAATCATTGCCAAGTGAGCTTCGATTCCATTTTCGTCAACCTTTAGGCCTTCGATATTTAGTTGATCACCTGTTTATGTTTGAAAGGAAACTGCAATAATCTTTCTTTTCTGTTTCCTTTTTACTTGTCTTTTAAGTGTACCGTTTGTTCGCACCACTCCTTTGCAAACCGCTTCATTCTTTTCTGCATTCTTATCATTGTTTCTGGTTTAACGTAGTTCTGCCATCTTGATGTGGGTAGAATGTAGATGCTATGTTACTGAAACTCGGGTGCGAGTGTTGGATAAGGGCATGTGTCCCACACGAGTGTGTTTAATCTTTTCTAAGTTTTCGATATATTTGAAAGGTACTTTGTCATCTCCTAGAATATGCTGCATATAGGTACTTTAAGAAAATTGAAAAGTCATGGCAACATTGATTAGATGAGATTTTGGTGATTTTCTTGGTCTCAGTATATGAAATATGTTCATGTGATGGAAATTTTGCCCCATCTTTGGCTTAATAATCTAAATTGGCTATGAATTCTCCCTTTGCATTTAAATGTAAACAATTAGGACGAAAATAATCATTGTACCTTTTGTTGCATATTGCAGAAGACATGCCGTGCTTGTCTGGGACAGTGATATTATCCAAAGAGGTTTTGTTCGCTTCCTCATTCATATATGAAAAATCATTCGTTCCCCGGTGTTGTCTTTAATTTTTTAATTTATAGTTCCAAGACATCTTTTTTATACTGTTTTTCCTCCATTGATGTGTCAACTGAATGCTCTGCATTTTTCGTTGATTTTTTTCTCTTTTGTCGCTTTCTTTTATAGCATTCTTCGAATTTGGATGCTGGCATTAATGTTGGAGATAGTTCTGTCAAGCTCCTTAATTCCAACTCTTCTGTTGCTCATCACCGTTACAATCTTGGGCGTTCAATATTTTTGAAAAGATCACGCCATTACTATGGTCATCACCACTCGCACCGAAACTCCGGCAGCCTTTCAAATCCATCAACTTCTCGTGGCTTGATTAGTCCTTTACTTGATGAGAGGTTATCCTTCAAGTGTGCTCATTACAAACCGGATTCAGGACACCATGCTGGTTGTATGTATCTTTATTTCATCCCTACAATATGTTCCATAGCATTTTAACTTGCATATTATCGTTTTTATCTCATCTAGATCATTACATCCAGAAACTCTGCAAATTTTAGAACACGTGTATATATATATATATATTTTAAAGAATTGGAATTATTTAAGCTTCAAACTAAGTGTTGCTTGTTCTTTTACTTTCGGTGTTGGCCAGTGACTTCAGTTTACGAATTTATGCAGATGGTAGGGAAAAAGCATTTGGCTTTGGCAGACCAGAAAGAATTAGGTCTAGTTCATTGGTGATGGATGTCGTATCATCGGACAAGGTGAAGGCAGTTTGTGGAATATGTCAAAAGCATTTCAGACGGAAACCTTATTTTCTCGGGAATTCTCTGGCTTCTGGTGAATTTTCTGTTGTGGCAGTTCTAGTTTGTGGCCACGTATACCATGCAGGTTGTTTGGAAGAGAGAACAAGCTTGGAGGACAGACACGATCCGCGGTGTCCGTTATGTTCGTCTTCACCGTCACTAATTTGATACTTATAGCGAGAAGTGATTGTAGAAATATCGACATGTTTATCGTACTAATTTAGGGCATGAATATAGGGTGTTCGTGTATGATCTAAGCTGCAGTTTTACTGATTAGAATCTTAACCATGCAATTGTACTGCTAATGTTACAGATAGTTGGCAGACATTAGAGCTTGGAAATGCTCATGTTGCACCTTTTAAACCCTATTCGTTTGGCAAACATGGAGCAGCAGTATAGTTTTTCTTAAGAGGCATTTTGCTTTAGGTATACTTCTAAATCTGTTATATACTTCATTCAGATTTCCTCTCAAGTCTCTGAATAAACTCTTCTAATTGAATCTTGCAGAGACTCAAATCCTTCTACCAATAACAACTTTTGATATAATCTCTAACAGACTCACGTGATCTATATAGTCTGTCAAAGTTCAGACAGTCATACCTATTCAACTAGCTAGTATGCAAGTAGCAATCCCGGCCCTTGTTGACCTGACACCACCATTAAGAGTCCTTATATATAAACCCCTTACGCTAGACAAAGGGATTCTATTTTCTCGTTAGATTCTCTTTGTTAACATCAACCAAACGTCATTATTGGTCTATAACTCCATTCTAAATTATCGATTACAACTCTCAGCTCAAATCAAAAGAAATAAATTATCTTTCATCGTCATAATTCAAATTTTACCTTTAACAAAATATTTAAACATAAAATTTTCCATTCTCAAACAACGGTATCTTAAACCCTAAAATAATCAACCCGATCAAATTAACTTGATTAATAAACAAAAAGTTGATTTCATTTTTTGTGATGGGAATGTGATTGAATATTTTAAGTTAATTAAAGTAATTTTTTTCAGAAGGTTTAAATTCAGGGACCGCGTGGCGCAGTAGATTTTAGAAGTTATAAAATATGATCTCAAAATCTTAAACGACTATCATATCTCAGTTATCATGTCAATGTCAAACTTAGACAACCGTCAATTTTTAACGAAAAAAGACAAGTTTAGATCATAATAAATAGTTGAGTGGTCATTTTATGAATTTTAATAGTCGATTGACTTAATAAAGTAACATTCTATAATCAAATGACTATTTTATAATTTTTGAAAATCAAAAAAATTAATAAAGTAATACTATATAGTCGAGGGAGTACTTTAAATCTAATTACTTGATAAAAATAAGATGGACCTATAATTTAATGACATGGGTTGTAATATACCCAATATAAAAAGGAATACAATCGAGGAAAAAATAAAATAAAGGTGGACTCTTGTCCTCACTAACATGGTCCATCACTCCCATTCAATCATTCTCAGCCGTTGATCTTCCCCTTCCAGGTCCATGACCCATATGTCAATATCTAGGGTTTCCATTTCCTACACGATCCTCCCATCTCCCGCCACCACAATGTCTTCCAAGATCAACGGCCGACTTTCGCCTCCGCCGTGTCCCCACTTAATCGACTTTCGCTCCCGCAACGGCTCAAAGCCGTTTCGCGCCCTCCAGGACTGCATCCGCGTCAAGCCGCCAGGAGGTCGCGCCGCCATACGAAGGGAACCCTCGGAGTTGCCCCGGTGCGGCACTTGTCATGAATCCTCCTGTCCGAGGCTCTATGCTTGCGTCTCCTGCGCCGCCGTGTTTTGTCACGCGCCTCCACTTCATTCTCACGCGACGGCTCACGCTCTTTCCATCCCCGGCCACGAGATCGCTGTCGATGTTGACCGCGCTGAGCTGTTTTGCTTCGCGTGCCGTGATCAGGTATACGATCGAGACTTTGACGCCGCCGTCGTCCTCGCTCAAACCATCACCGCCACCACCTCCATGTCTGGGTCCACCGTAACGCAATGCAAAGCGGCCGGATCTCTACCTGAAAGTCTTAGAAAGTGTCGCCGAATCGATTATAGCATGCGGGCTCCAAATTCAAGAGAAAACACCATAATCGAAAACCATTCGATCCCTCTCCACGATGCGACCAACGTTTCATTGATTTCATCGATAGAACTACCGTGGGGATTACGCGGCTTGAATAATTTGGGTAATACTTGTTTTGTGAATTCAGTTTTACAAGCATTGTTCCATACGCCGCCATTGCGAAACTATTTCTTGAGCGATCGGCATAATAGATATTATTGTCAGCAAAAAAATGGTGCTATCAATGGTTCCAAAAATTCAAGGTTCTGTTTGCCCTGCGATATGGATGCCATGTTTTCAGCTGTTTTCTCGGGCGATCGGACTCCATATAGTCCAGCTAAGTTCTTGCACAGGTTAATTTTGGATAAAAGAGTTGATTTCCCCTCCTCTTTTCTTTACCATATTGAATTACTGATATTGTATAAGTTAGTATTTGCTTTGAGGTCAAAAGTAAGGTGTGAGGCTAATTTGATAAGATTTTTGCAGTTGGTGGCAACATGCGGCAAATTTGGCGAGTTACGAGCAGCAGGACGCTCAATTTTTCATTTCCGTGCTTGATGGAATCCATGAAAAGGTGGCAAAGGAAAAAGGAAGGCACACAGTCCAGGTGACTAGCTTTCTTACTGTTCAAGGTTGTTGTAGTGAGTAGTGACTTTTGAGTTACCAAGGTGTTTATCTTAATTCTGTCTTTGATAGTGTCGTAATAAGTAAAAACGAGTACTAGCTGACATGCACCGGTATCCATGTTATATGTAAGTCCTGAAGGATATGGTAAAACTTTGTTTGTTTGTATTGGTTGGTTTTCGATTGATGGATTTGGTTAGCAATCTTCAATTAGTCTGCGTAAATGATGGTGGAGTGTTTAGTGGCCAAATTTTATAGTTACCGATAGGTTGATTGAATCCGGAACAATTTATTTGACTAACTAGAAAGGATCACTGCAAGGAAGGATCTGAATGAGGAAATTATGTAGAGCAAATGAGCATCTACTGTTAGTCTATCCCTCGCTTTACATTTTTAGCATTTATATTTTTAATTGACATCATCAAAGATTTTACTAAAGCATAAGTAACTCCAGTTTTTAACTGCAGGGCATGAGTTTAGGCCCCTTCTTTCTTGCCCTAGTTGTTGACAAGAGCTCTCAGATTTAGTACTGCAGGCTTGATGATGTCAACTACTGTACTCCTGTAAGTCAACCTTCCTTGGCCCACTTGATTTCATCGTAGGAATTTCTTACCTCTCCTAATTCTCATGTAGTCATGGTACTTCCCTTTGCCATGTAAAGGATCTTATCATCTGACTTGGTTGATCCTTATCTCAGAAAAAGTAGAGTTGCTTTAGTTTCAAAACCTGGATCAACGCCATTTTTGTCTTTTGGGTCATATTGTTTCTGAAGAAAAATTCTTCAAATGCCATGGGTTGGCAAAGAAATCCGGATTCTTTTGAACTTGATGAAGTTGTCTTCTATATTGTTCCAACTTAAACCATATTTTCTTTATCTCTTACTCATTTTCTTTCTTGCTGTTTTCCGGCAGTGTTAGAAAAGTCTAAAATGACTTCATGTGTGTTGAGAAGAGATATTGTGGCAGGAAACTCGAGTTAAATTATAAAAAGACCTAAGAAATGCTAACCATAAGTTGTCATTGAGCAATAGCTGGGCCACAATGATTTTGCATTTAAACCCTTTGTATCACCCAATTCAGCTTTCGCTGGTAAAGTTGAGTGCAGAACTAGCTCTTTCTTCCTTGTTCTATTAAATGAAGGCCTGAAGGGGAGCATCTGATATGGAGTTGCTTTCTATTGAATTTACCCTTGACTACTTTTTGTAGAATCATGTTTCTCTCAGTTTTTGACACTCTCACTAGGAGCTAATTAGCTTGAGCCATTAATATTTGAATGCATGTTTGAGTAACTAGTTGCTTATCGGAAATGAGGAGCTAGTTTTAGTTGCTTGTGATGCTGTTCTTTATAAATGGAAAGTTTTGGATGATAATGTATCTCTTCTATTGGATTTTCTTAACTAAATTCCTTGATGATGCAGGCACGGGTGATTGTTGCATTGCTCATAGAGCATTTTCTGGTATTCTGCGGTCTGATGTCATGTGCATGGCTTGTGGTTTCACATCGACCACATATGACCCATGTCTAGACATTTCCCTGGACTTGGAACCGAATCGAGGGGCTTCTGGGAAATCTTCCGCAAAAGCCAACAATTCTTGCAATGTCGAGGCAGATTGCATGGGTTCAAGCCGAAATGGTGGGATGTCTACTTTAAAAGGTTGCTTGGAACGATTTACAAGAGTGGAGAGGTTGGGTTCCGATCAGAAATTTTTCTGCCAAAAGTGTCAGGTGAGACAAGAGTCTCTTAAGCAGATGTCTATAAGAAAGCTTCCATTAGTTTCATGCTTTCATATAAAAAGGTTCGAGCACTCCTCAATAAGAAGGATGTCGAGGAAGGTTGACCAGTATCTGCAGTTCCCATTTTCATTGGACATGGCTCCTTATCTCTCCTCATCCATTTTGAGGAGTCGGTTTGGAAACAGGATCTTCCCTTTCAATGGAGATGAACAAGATGCACCCAACGAGGTATCATCCGAATTCGAGTTGTTTGCTGTTGTCACACACTCAGGTAGATTAGATGCCGGCCATTACGTGACTTACTTGCGATTAAATAATCACTGGTACAAGTGTGATGATGCTTGGATCACTCGAGTTAACGAGAGCATCGTGCGTGCTGCACAAGGGTACATGATGTTTTACGTGCAGAAGATGCTATATTATAAAGCAAGCGAAAAGCAAGATGCCTCGTGGTGTGACGTTCAGAGATAAGAATTTGGTTTTTTTTTCCGGTTCAAATCATGTAGGGGCTCAAAGATGGCTCGCTACATTGTTTGAAGATATGGTTACCATGGAGTTACAGATCGGATGTGATGGCTAGTTTTGTATACGATGAAAACAAGTTTCATCGAGTCGCTCTGCGCGTTGGCAAAATTCCGGGCTGCTTTTTGCTTTCGGAGCACTTAATACCCGATCAGATCGGAGTGTTAAGTGAGCCTAAATTTTTGAGGCACTCAGGGAAATCAATTTTATAAGATATGAATTCTGGAAATATGATTTCTGAAATTGTCCTTCCTAGTCATCTAAGTGTTGGCCAATTGATTCTTTTTCCAATGACACCCCAAACCTCGCAAATGTCACGGACATAATTTATTTGTTCGATCATTATGTCGTACGGTACTTAAAAGGGACGTTGTCGTAGTCAAGCCTAGATGTAAAAAAATCAGATCGAATTCGATTATAAATATAGATCTAGATTTAGATATCGGATCAAAGTCGACCACGGAAAAATTGCCCCACACACCGCCGTTTCCTAATCGGATGTTGTTAATATAAGATTGTTGAAGTTTTCGCCCTCTTCTTTACACCTTTTTTGACCGCAAATGGTCGCCGCCAAATGACCAATGTTGCCTGGCGAGGTGGCCCGGTTGATAGGTACGTACATGCGGACCATCCGAGCGGGGAGAGTCAAGCCATTACATTTTAGCCAATTTATCATTAACTTGTAAGACCTGAAGTATTTATTATGTATTTAATCTAAATATTTGGGGGGCAAAAGTCCAACTTTATTTAAATTTAAACTGATAAGAACCTAAAATGTTATTAAACCAAAAATTTTGAGAGGGGAAAGGGTCCCTTGCACCCCTATAAAGCTCCGTCCCCGTTAACGATATACAGCTCCGTCCCCGTTAATGATAATAGGGACTTGATTGCAGAGCATACAAGACTGCAAGGATTTATTTGTGCAATTAGAAAAATGAGAGAACTAAGTGGGTGGTTAAGGACTCGAATGCACTTTTAACCCACTTTGTGTCTCATTTCTTCAATTGAACTATAAATTTTCTACATTTTGCAATAAATATGCGTTATTGTTTAACCCTTAATTGAGTAATCGTGTGGAGTCTTAACACCCTTCAACGTTTATAAATATATATATAAATACTTTGATCGACAGCTCTACAAAATTGAGTGGAACGAGAGAAACAAATATTAATGGATACTTAACTAATTAACATTCAGGGTAAAATACACAAATGATCCTCTGACTATATGATACTATTTTATTATCATTCGACTATTAAAAGTTATAAAATGATCCCCAAACTATAGATAGTTGCTTTGTTGAGTCCCTCGACTATTTAAAGTTACAAAATGATCACCTGACTACTCTTATGTTCTAAGCTTGTCTTTTTTCGTTAAAAAAATTGACGGTCGTTTGAACTAAACGTTAACATGCGGATTGAGATATGATAGTCGTTTAAGATTACGAGATCATATTTTATCATATCCCAGTCAGCAGATTAACATCTAATCTCGTAATCTCAAACGAATATTATATCTTAGTCTGCATGTTAACGTTTAGCTCAAACGCCCGTCAAATTTTTAACTAAAAAAGACTAGGTTGGAACATAATGAATAGTTGAGTGACCATTCTGAAACTTTTAATAGTCTAGGGACTCAACAAAGCGCCTCTCTATAATCATATGACCACTTTATAAATAATAGTTGAGGGCTCAACAAAGCTACTCTCTATAGTCATGAAATCATTTTGTAACTTTTAATATCCTTACATTTATTAGTTGTAAAATGGAAGCATTTTTTTTCTATTTTAATGCATTAATTTATTGTGTTTGCAAAAGACTCTAGTTTTGATGCCTTTAATTCTAACTAATTATAATAAAACCAACCTTTTTTGCTTTTAATTTTGTTTGATAATTAATTTTGGAACCCTTTTTTGCTAAAGACTCATAATTAATATTGTTTTTAAAGTACACAATAATATGCTAATTCACTTAATTAGCATCTATCAATGAATTAATGTTTTGTAAGTAGTACCATAAATACATGGGTAAATTATAAGTTCAGCACCTAAATTATCAGTTTTGGTTCATTTTAGTACTTAAATTTTTTATTTTTTCAAAACCATTCTTGAAATTTAGTTTTTGTTTCATTTTAGTACTCATGTTCAAAATATAACGTTAAGTTTTTGAAAAAAATTAAAAGCTTAGGTATTAAAACGGACCAAATTTTATAGTTTAGGTATTCAACAAGTTAAATTTTCAATAATGGGTACTAAAATGAAACAAAAATTAAATATTAAGTATGATTTTGAAAATATTTTATAAAAGTGTAAGTTGTAGTATGAATAAACCTAATCCATATGTGTGGAAAATTGCAATTTAAAATCAATGGTTGAAGGCAAAGGCCCAATGAATTTATGCATTGTAAGTAGTACGCATTTATTGATTACCTACCAACTACACACATCCTTTCTATCCACAAGCTTTGGCTTTGGCTTTACATCCAAATATAAAAATACATTCTTTCTCTAACAATAAAATAATCTCATATTTACTAACGGGTCAGTTCAAGTAGTAAGCAACATGATTCCGTTTAAAAAAAATCTCGAGTTCGAGTCCTTATAAATGCCAAAAAGTCGATTAAAGTTCTGAAAAATATATTAATTTTGTCTAAAAAGAAGAGTCGTTAGTCCCTTGACTATATAGAAGTGTTTTGTTCAGTTCCTCGACTATTAAAAGTTATAAAATTATTACTCAACTATTCATTATGTTCCAAACTCATCATTTTCCGTAAAAAAATAACGGGAGTCTGAGCTGGACGTTAACATGTTGACTGAGATATGATAGTCGTTTGAGATTACGAGATCAACTTTTATCATATCTCAGTCAGCAGGTTAACGTACAACTCAAATTGTTGTCAAAGTTTTAACGGAAGAATACGAGCTTGAAACATAATGAGTAGTCAGATGATAATTTTGTAACTTTTAATAGTCAATAGACTTAATAAAACAACTCCATATGGTTGAAAGAATATTTTGTAACTTTCTATAGTTAAGGAACTTAATACAATAATATCCTATCATAAAAGCACACTCCACGTATTCACTGCGTCCACAATCATCAATCGTCACATTCCTAGGTTGATAAAGCCCATACTTTTTAACACGTACCCTTTTTACCCCTAAATACGATTCCAATCTCCATTTCATTGAAAAACCATCAATCTCCAATCGAATATAAACTATTTGATTTATTCATCCTCTAATTTATAAATGTCCGATCACATAAAATTAGACTACGTTAGTTGATTTGTCATTCTCTTATGATCTACTGTTTAGATTGATCATCTGTTCACAATAGTTATATCACGTTAACTCGTCCGTTAAATTTTTAATCACGTAATTCTAAAATAAAACAAAAACAAAATGATAGAAACGTACAAGTAACCGGGGGATTAGGAGGAAGACAAAGTCGTGGGTTAAATCGGACGGACAAAAGAGCTTGAATCGTGTCGGGCAGGGCATGTTTTTCGATTTCTGTGTTGTTGGAACAATTAGATAGACAGCGTCAATGATAGCGTGACAGCTGAGTGCATGCATTTCCATGCGATTGTCCCCCTCCTCTTACGTGCCACCCTTGCCTTTTCTTGCTCCACTTGTTCGGGAACTCCACGTCTTTTCAATTAAAATACAAATATTGAGGTTTTAAATTACGTAAATTATAAAATACATTTTAGGATAAAGTACAAAAATGGTCCCTCGATTTTAGGATCTTATTTTATTGAGTCTCTCGACTATTAAAAATTATAAAATAATCATTCAACTATTAAATATTATTTTGTTGAGTAATTCGACTATTAAAAGTTATAAAATAATTATTATACTATTCATTAGATTATAAACTCATTTTTCGTTAAAAAATTGACAATAATCTGAACTGGATGTTAATTTATTATTTGAGATATGAAAATCGTTTGAGATTAAAACATTCTATGAAGTCAGCAACAGGTTACAAATAGAAAGCGTCCGACAAAGTCGCCCAGGGAAAACGGGCTGTACTGTCATTACTTACACCAACGTTCGCAAATATGCTACGGTGGTCGGTGGCCCCACTCTCACATGGCTCCATGTGATTGTTTTTGTTTAATGAACATCAACTCTTTTTTTCTTCTCATTTGCCCCTAACTTCGTTTATTTATTTATTTATTTATGACATATATAAATTACAGGTTCTTTTACTTTTGAAAAAAAATTAATGTGGTTCTCATATTATTTTATTCTCTCAATATAATCCTCTAACTCATAAAACAAATTCAATGTGACCCTTTGACCAACGTTTTTCGTCGTTGATCGTTACAGTACTGGCATGTCAATTCACATTATGATGTGGCAGCCCATCTTTCATATTTGAGTTACCAATTTAGCCCATATGGCATGTCATCCGTCGCAATAATCTGTCACCCTAGACTATCATGTTACAATCGTGGGTTGCCACATCAGCACCGTGAACTGTCACGTCAGTTTCATAACGATCAACGACAAAAAAACATTGTTCAAAGGACCACATTGAGTTTATTTTTTGAGTTGGAGGGTCACATTGAGAGAGAAAATAATACGAGAGCCACATTTATTTTTTATAAAGTATAGGGACCTCTGATAACATTTTGCCTTTATTTTTTATACATGCTTTATAGCTAATTTCTTGATTCCATCATCCCAATTCCAGCACTCGATAATCGCATGCTTCATGGTGTGCATCTCACGCTCCTTTTATTTTGAGATTCATGTAATTGAAGTGCTCTATACGTAGATCTGTAATATTTGATTTTATATCAACTGAATGCTTATATTAAAAACTAGAACCCCATAACAAAGGCATAATACTAAACTTACCCCTAACATTTACTAAAATGATTATTAGTTGACACATGATTAAAATTATAAACAAGTTTTTTAATATAAAATGAATATTAATAGTTAAAATACTCTAAAGATAAAAATAAAGTAATTATTATATTAAATATTAAGATTTTTTTTGTTATAAAATAAAACGTTACAAGTTAAAATATTCTAAAAGATAAAACTGGTGCCAAAATAAATATTTTAAGACCTGATTTTAGTATCACGTCTAAAGAAACAAAAAGTAGAAACTTCAAGATCGGCCGTCAAAGCGCGTGGGCGATTAATTGATTAGCTCCAGATGTGTGTACACTTATAAAGTGGGCCCATATGTTTGACCCACCAATGATAACATCCACCGTCAGATCCGGCAAAAGGTAAGAGGTAGGGTTCAGTAATTATTGTTATTATTATCATCTAAACTTTGAAAATATTTATTTATTCATTTTCTTAAACAATAAATAATAAAAACAAAAGGTAAGAGGTAAGAGGTAGGGTTGAATAAATATTATTAGGAAAAAAGGTAATGAAATTCTTGTAATTTATAAAATAAATTTAATATGTTCATTTGACAAATATTTTTTTTATTTGACCGTTTTAGTAATAATGTGAGGATTAATAATATTAACGTGATAATCTATGGTATTGACGTGATAATCTTTCTATTATGTTTGATGCTTTTTTTTTCCATATTATTATTAAAGAGACAGCTCCCAATAATCTTCTCGGGATTGATGGTAAAGAGAAACTGACTCGTCGTTTCCACTATAAATAAACCCTATCTCCCCTCATTTCATGTCAACTTTCTTCCCCAATTCTTTCCACTTCTCTTTGCCTTGTTTCAGCCATGGTCGCCCATGAAGCTTTAGGGTTTTATTTTTCGATGAAAAAAAGAACCAAAACAGCAAAACATGGCTCTCTTTGTATTCTTCCACAGCTTTCTTGAACTGCAGCTTCGTGTAATTCGCACCGTTCGTTGCTGCTTTTCTCATCGTAATCGACCGTGCATGCCGTAAATGAGCATGCTGCAGCGGTTCAATAAAGCTGTGGGAAGATACAAACAGGGCCAAAAGGACCAATCTGCAGTAGCAGTGTAAGAGAAAGAGTGGAACCGGGAAATGTAACTGTTGTTTTGGTACTTGGAGTTTTCTATAGCTCTAGATTCTCGACTTCTGCTGACTGTTTCGGATCGATCTACGTTTATTTTCTTTACCGTAATTTATGACAGTAGCTTCGATTACATTTACCATGGTCATAAATGCCATTCAAATTTCACCCCCTTCCGATTCCGCTCAAAATTCCATTTGAAACGTAAAATTATTCCCGAACGATTTATTTTCGACCAAAAATTCACGTTTGAAATGTAATTATCGACTCAACCAAGAAACTTGTTTGGGAAAGCGAAGCTGTACTCTTAACTGCTCGAAACTAAATTTGACACTCAGTGTTTAGGGTTTTTTCATTCATATATATATATAAGGGTAAGATTCGTTTTATACTAAGTGTAAAAGTTAAGAGTTGTATATATTTTTAGGATTATTGGGTGCGAGAAATTAAAGATTGAGATTAATAATAGGAAACGAGAAGATATTCACCGGAAAAGAATAATAAGTTAATCTCAACATTTGATTTATTTCAATTCAATGGTCCTAAAATAATGTAAAATCTTAATTTTACCTTATGTGTAAGTGGATTGTAATCCTATATATAGGAGTGTATTTGGTTCGGTTCGATTTTTGACTAAAATATGAATCGAACCACACATTGTGGGTTTTGAAAAAATGAAACTGAAACCGAATGACATAAAAACCACGGTTTTCGATTCGGATTGGTTCAGTTTAGCGGTTTTTTTATTGTTCACTATTTTTTAAACTCGACCTCAGAAAAAGCAAATTTAAAGCTTAAATTGAGTTCAAACTTATAAATTTAAATTTATAACAAAATTTTACTAGTTTTAAGAATTTATTTATTTAAAATTGTCTTGTAATAAATTTAAAATGAATTTATTTGGATATTTTTTCTTTTATTTTTTTAATTCGGTTCGGTTCAAACGGTTTTTCATATGAAAAACTGAAACCAAACCGAATTACATATTTGTTCTCTTAAACAGAACCGAAACCGAAACCGAACACTAAATTAAAAAAATAAACCGAATCGAACTGAACCGCACACTCTGATTCGAACCTATTTTTGGATTTTCTCAATTTTGTTGCTTAACCCTACCGTCCCCCCCTCTCTCTCTATATATATATATTGAACCACAATGAACAAGAACAACTCAGCTGTAAGAAAGAGCTTCTAGATTATCCCAAAACATGCTGTCTTGTTGTAAGAGCATGTTTCAAATACCAGATCTGAATGCTCGTGCCTTCCTTTAAGTGGATCTAGACAAAACTAGTGTGTTTCCTTTTTCTTTTAATGAATGAAGTGGGTAGTGTTCTGTACAAACTTTGACAGACACTAAAATAATAATACAAGTACCCTACATGCGTCAGTGTATGCATATACGACTACATATAAGTTAGATGTATTAGGGATATATTCACCATATCATCTAATCTAACTGATTTAATTATGTGATCCCATCGATATTGATTCATGCATGTCTTAGTCCCACCAACTAATCCTCCTTCATATTTTAATCACTTTTTTTACTTTCGGTTTCCAAGGATTTTGCCTTGACTAATCCGGATCGATCCAGGTCGCACATTTAGTTTTAGTGAGCGAGTCTCGCGATGGGAGTTTTCTGCTTACACAAAAACTCAAACTCGAAATCTACTTAAACGATATCAAACTGATTGCCACTTTAACCAACCCGTTAATATATTTTAATAACTTTGCTCCTTTTGTTTGGTGCATGTATATGTGCATAACGAGTTATGTAACATGTGTGACACATTGATAGGGCATAAATTAGAGTGTAAAGATATTTTAAGAATCTGGAATTTATATATATACACATGGATGCATTGAGGAGATGTTGAGACAACTCGTATTCTTAAAAATTTTAAAATTTAATGTAATTTAAATATTTGATTTGCATTTTTATTGATAATTTAGTTTTAGATTCCTTAAATTTTTAATATAATTTTTTAAATCCGCATCATTTAACATAAAACCATATGTACGTTTATGTATACATGTGTGTATATGTTTGTCGTAACCGTCTTTCGGTTGGGTCCCGGAATTGGGCTTCGACTTGAAAATGTGGATTGGAGTCGCCACCGACCACTTTAAAACGAATTTAGGTGGGCCGGACACCATCTTACCTGATCTGCGTTGTACCAGAAACGTATCGGGTTCGGGAGTCGGTTACGGTCAAGGAAGGATTAGCACCCTTGAACCGCCCTTTCGGTACCAATTAATTTGTCGGTTGTCTTTAATTGTGAAAATAAAAAAAAAAATTAAATTATCCGATTCGAAGTACCTACCTTTGATCGAATGAAATTACCTTCAAAAGTCAAAATGTCAGATAGGAAATAATAAAGGAATATTAGATAAATCAAAATGAGAAAATAAAATAAAATATAAATAAAAAAAGCTAGATAAAAGAAGGGGGAAAGGTTTAAAAAAATCTAAATTCTAAAGGAAATCAATAAACAAATGAATAAATGTATGATGAAAAGAACAAAAAATTATGTTAATTTAAAATGAAACAAAAAAAATAATTGTTGCTTTGTTGGAATATAGTCATAAAGTAACATATACGTGGGAACCACTTAGTAGAAATTTACAGCATTGGATTCCATTTTCATTGAATTTCCTGAACAATACAATGCCAAAATCTGTTTACACGGCAAAAAATTTGACTTAAGGGAATTAAGATCACATTCCTAACAATAACAATAATACACAAAGTAATAACTAAAATTATTAATATAAATACGATGAAGTATGGAACGTATACATATATAATATACTATAATACTAATAAAATAAACAAAAACGTAATATGTTAAATAATGTAAAAAATAAATAAAATAAAATTTAAAAGCTAAAACACTAATTGACTTTTAATAGGGGCTAAATTGAAAAGAAAAACAAATCAAATGGCCAAATTAAAAGAAAATCGGGTTTAAATTCAATTTTGGGATCAAAATAAAGGTACTGAAATATCAGAGGGACCAAAAGGGTAGTTTACCCTATTTTATTCAAAAACACGCGTATCCGCTTGTGTTATCGGGTCGGGTTGTGGGCTTTACTATAAAAGCCAATATATTTTTTAAAACCTCATTTCTCTTCTTCTCCACGAGAGCACCCCTCCCCCTTCTTTATTTTGCTCTCATCTGTTCTTCATGCTGAAGAACAAAGGTGGCCGGTAATCATGAGGAACCCAGAACCCAGCCGCGCTCCGCCGTGCGCTACCTCGCCGGCCGCCGTTCATCGGCGGCGAAATTGAAAAAGCTTTCATTTTTTCAAAAGATCCTTGTACCCTCGTTCTGAAAATCAACATATTTTTCCAAAATTCGCCTCGTAGGGGTGTAGATCCAAAAAAGAAGATTCGACCACCTCCCCCTCCGATCATCGGCGCAACCCACTTTTGGGTTATTCGGGTTCAAAAACAAAACAAGAATTGGAAGGCATACAACAATAACAACCGAATAAGGTAAAAGACAATCTTTCTTTTATTTCTCTGTCAAAAACTTTACAAATGCCCGTATTTCCTTTTAGGATTTTCTAGCATTTTCATGTGATATTGTCTGTAAAAAAAAAACCTCTCCCCCTCATCTAAGTTACATGCAATATTTATACTGAAGAAAATATGCTATTTTTAGAGTCCTAACTACACTGGTCTTTGTTTTTTGCACGTTTCTTGATTTGGTTTGTTGCCGAGGAAACCGATATTGGGGATGTGGAACATGAGGGAAGCTTACGGTGTTGGCTTGGATGAGATGCGTGAGTGGCAAGGAGTCCACGGTGAGTGGAGCGCGGCGCTGATGGATCTTGGAACTAGGGTTTTGAAAACCCTAGTTTTCTGCTATTTGGGTCACGGGTTTGGACCAGCTGGGCTACTGACTGGCATTTGGGCCACCCGTTGTTGGGCCTGTAAAATGTAAAATAATATGTAAATATATGTGTATTATAAAATATAATACATAACTATATTATATAATATAATAATTTTAATTGAATGGAAAATGTCAAAATTTGGTGTCTACAGCTGCCCCTCTTTGCTCATTATCGTGTAACGAAAATAGAGCAAAGATTAAAGACACAAATTTCGGTCATATCGAACATCCTCTGTCGTAGAGTTGAAATCCGATATTGAAACTGGTTTGTCAATATGAATCACGAAATGACTCCCTCGTCGTGAGGTTGAGTCAAAACTGGAAAATTCTGAGCATGAATCATTCGTCGTGAAGTTGAGCCTGAGAATTGGATATCCTTCGTCACGAAGTTGAGATCCAATGCAAGTTGCGTTGTTTCGAGGCCAATATCCTTCGATGTGATGTTGAAATTGACTCTGAAACTAGAAAGTGTGTTGACAGACACTCCTTCTTTGAGTTGAATATCCTTCGCCGTGAAGTTGAAATCCAATCTAAATATGGATGCTGCTTGTATGCACGATTCCCTTCGTCGTGAAGTTGAAACCGCGGGCGGCCGATTCGTTGTGAAGTTGAGTCTGGAATTGGATATCCTTCGTCGTGAAGTTGAAATCCAAGTAAGTAGCATTGTTCCAAGTCCAATATCCTCCGTCGTGAAGTTGAAATTGGCTCTGGAACCGGGAAATTGTTTGTTGACAACCAGCTGTCCCTTCGTTGTGAAGTTGAACTTGTGTTGTCTCGAGTCCAACATCCTTCGTTGTGAAGTTGAAATTGATTCTGAATGAAATTTTGTTGACAAGCAGCGGTCCCTTCGTCGTGAAGTTGAACTTGCGTTGTCTGGAGTCCAATATCCTTCGTTGTGAAGTTGAAATTGGCTCTGAGATTGGGAAGTTGTTGTTGACAAGCAGCGGTCCCTTTGTCGTGAAGTTGAACTTGCGTTGTCTGGAGTCCAATATCCTTCGCTGTGAAGTTGAAATTGGCTCTGAAATTGGGAAAATTTGTTGACAACCAGCGGTCCCTTCGTCGTGAAGTTAAACATACGTTGTCTGGAGTCCAATATCCTTCGATGTGAAGTCGAAATTGGCTCTGAAATTGGGAAGTTGTTTATTGACAACCAGCGGTCCCTTCGTCGTGAAGTTGAACTTGCGTTGTCTGGAGTCCAATATCCTCCGTTGTGAAGTCGAAATTGGCTCTGAAATTGGGAAGTTGTTTATTGACAACCAGCGGTCCCTTCGTCGTGAAGTTGAACTTGCGTTGTCTGGAGTCCAATATCCTTCGTTGTGAAGTTGAAATTGATTCTGAATGAAATTTTGTTGACAAGCAGCGGTCCCTTCGTCGTGAAGTTGAACTTGCGTTGTCTGGAGTCCAATATCCTTCGTTGTGAAGTTGAAATTGGCTCTGAGATTGGGAAGTTGTTGTTGACAAGCAGCGGTCCCTTCGTCGTGAAGTTGAACTTGCGTTGTCTGGAGTCCAATACCCTTCGCTGTGAAGTTGAAATTGGCTCTGAAATTGGGAAGTTGTTTATTGACAACCAGCGGTCCCTTCGTCGTGAAGTTGAACTTGCGTTGTCTGGAGTCCAATATCCTTCGTTGTGAAGTTGAAATTGGCTCTGAAATTGAGAAGTTGATTATTGACAACCAGCGGTCCCTTCGTCGTGAAGTTGAACTTGCGTTGTCTGGAGTCCAATATCCTTCGTTGTGAAGTTGAAATTGGCTCTGAAATTGAGAAGTTGGTTATTGACAACCAGCGGTCCCTTCGTCGTGAAGTTGAACTTGCGTTGTCTGGAGTCCAATATCCTTCGTTGTGAAGTTGAAATTGGCTCTGAAATTGAGAAGTTGGTTATTGACAACCAGCGGTCCCTTCGTCGTGAAGTTGAACTTGCGTTGTCTGGAGTCCAATATCCTTCGTTGTGAAGTTGAAATTGGCTCAAAAGGCTGTAACAAATCATGTATGCTGAAAATGATGGATATGATGCACCTAGGTATGTCTAAGATGCATGCAATCATGAATGAATTATGATTTATTTCTTGGATTGAAGTCCCGCGTCTTGCCTGCCAATCTGGTTCATGGAATTGATCGTGCCCCATTATCTTCTCGAGCTTTGGCTTTACAGACCTTTCAAATCTGAGACTACTCTGTTTGAAAAATATTTTTCTCTTTTTTCTTGTTTTAGGAGAAAAATGTTGTAAAATATTGTTGGCAATTGACTCAAATTGTAAACGTGAGTTCAAAGAATATCAAAGGAATCAAGAGCTTTTTTAATGCTTTTAGAGTCACAGTTCTTTGAAAAATGTTCAAATGGATGAGTTGGCCTTAGGTTGGCCTCCTTTCTAAGGTTTTGGTAACCCAAAATGTCATTTTTAAATATCGAAATATGCTTTGGCATTTCATTTGGGTGCGGACATAATGACGCAACTAGAATGACTAATTACTAGACATTTTATTTCTGTCCTCTGAAATCTTCCATTTGTTCAGGCTTTATAGGCTCCTCCAACAAAGGCAGTGCGAAAAATATCGGTCTAAAAAATGAAATTCTTGAGTGCTCGTGTGTAGTTGACTATAACAGGTGTTCCTTAACTCCCTTAGTTTAACATTACCGAAAATTTCTTACTCAGATAAATTTGATTTAATTTGTCGTTATCTGGCAAGCTGGATCCATAAAGCCGGGGCGTTTAACCAATTGCTTTAGAGGGACCACTTAACATTATAATCAGTTTTATCAAGTTCACTGAAGGGTTCATCTCATCACAGAGTTTTCAGCCTGACAAGAGCAGTGGAGCAAACACCGAATTGCCAAGTGTCCGAGCAATGTCATAGTTTGAACGTAATCTACTCATAAGACCAGGGCTTTCAAGTTTCCTCTATAACCAATTGCCTTAGTGGAATAGCTCAGCTTTACGGATTTAATTTCTTAAGATTGGCAAGAAGAACCTGTTATAGCCTAGGTGTTTTGTTGAAAGTCAAAAATTTCATCTTTAGAGTTCAATTTTCAAGCAACTGACCTAAACTGGATTCACCTACTCGACTCTTTCATTTGTAAAGATCATCATCGTTATTGAACGTCTTAAATAAAAAACATAGTAATTGTCATATGCAAATGATGCCCCATGTTGTCCGCACCTTATGAAAGGAAAAGGGTATATTGGTTAATTACAAGAGCAGGGTATGGTGTTTGAGGGTATATTCTGGATAAGGTCAAAGTCCCTTTTTTTAAAATCATGTTACTTTGTCAAAGATCCGTAACTTTGAACCATTAACAGAGTTTCTTAATTCAAATGATATTCAAAGAATTGCAAGTTTGCAAATGTGATTTATTGCTCGCCATTATTAAAGCAACATAAATTTATTTAAAAGTCCTTGCAAAAACTTGAGAAAAGAATGAAAAAACAAATCCAAACAGAATGGCTCAAATGATGAAATGATATGCCTCACTTGGATGCCCCTAAGTTGTTGAAGTAGATCCGATTCTTGTTACGTATTTTCTGTATGATTCTCTTGATGGTGGAGTAATTCTCGATAGTGCACCCTGGGACTCCGCTATGATTTTCGCAATGAGCGTTCTCATCATACTACCTGGGGTACGGGGCTTCATGGACACCACGTGTGCATCAAACAACTGTTGGTAAAGCTCCTTATATGTCATAGGATCGGAATATTCTCATTTTTGATGTGAATGCAATGAAAAAAAAGGAATCATAATGCGAATGTAAAGAAAAGTAACAAAATGCACAACATGTCTAAATGTATGATGCATGAAATGTTCGAGGCATTGATCCGAAAAATGTGCCTATTATTCTGAATAATCCTTATTGGGGACAAAAATGTTACGTCTGAAGAGACAAAAACTTTTTTGATGGTATAGATCCTGCACAGCCTCTGGAAAGTTGATTCGTCTTTCGCTTTTTCACCGGTTGAATATCCTGTCGAACCATTCCGGTTCCTTTGGCTAAACTTGTGCGGGTGATAAGTTGCTTGCCCCAAAAAAGGTCTCGAATGACTGCATCTCCGGCCTTCACTCTATGCCGAGCTCGTTCCAAACGAAAGTGCCATTGGAACCCTTCATCCGAAGTTTGTCGACTTGTTTTTGGAATTCATCAATGATGGTCTCCGGCTTAGCTAGGGTTTCACCATCTTGTTCTCGTAATTTTTGAAAGGACTCTCCAGGTCAGTAACCATTTCCTCGTCTTGCCCCTGCAACATTTGCCTCTGAGTATTCTTTGATCACGGTTGGACTTCTGAGCTTTTTATCTCTTTGTATTATAACCCCTTTGTCCATTAATGCAGATTATTTACGTTTAACAAACACATTTTTGGTGGATCAACACCTCGTTTTAAGGATGCGGAAAAAAAAATGCCAAAGAAAAAATTCAATAAGGACAAAAAAATTAGTGAGATAAGGATAATAATAAAAAAATGATAAAAATGAAAAGTTCTACCCCACATGATATCTACCCCACATGCTTATTATTCTTATCCGGACATGATCTCTATCCCGCATGCTAATTTCAAACAAATCCTAACCGCATATTTATCTAATTCGCATGCTTTGAACAGAAAGTAAAGTAAGAAATAAAAGCAGCATAGGGTTTGGAATGAGGTTTTAGGGTAGGCTCTAATTCCATGTACTCTCCCGGTTTAGGTTCTAAAACACGGTACCCGAGTTCTCCTTGCTGGTGCCCCCTTGGGCTTACCAGACCCTTAGTCCTAAACCCATCACAGGCTTGTGTAGACTAAGTTAAACTCGAGAGGAAACATTCCCTTATGCCCGCACGGTGAATAAATTCACACGAAGACATAAGGTATATGAATCCCGAAGGCTACTTGCTAGGCATATGCGGTGAATAAATTCACACGAATGCGTCGCTTTCACCCCCACTTAAAACGGGTTTGGAGCTCGGGTTTAGAGCTTAGAGATGACAATTTTAAAAAAAATCTGAAATCATTAAAAAACATCAGTACAACTATTTATTTGAAACAAAATAATCAAAGATAAATAATTGGAATCGAATAAATAAATTAAAATTAAAATTTAACATTTTCACATAAAAAAAACAATCAAAAATTAATTTCGGCCTGACTCACTTACCTGGTCCCCAGCGGAGTCGCCAAGCTGTCGTAACCGTCTTTCGGTTGGGTCCCGGAATTGGGCTTCGACTTGAAAATGTGGATTGGAGTCGCCACCGACCACTTTAAAACGAATTTAGGTGGGCCGGACACCATCTTACCTGATCTGCGTTGTACCAGAAACGTATCGGGTTCGGGAGTCGGTTACGGTCAAGGAAGGATTAGCACCCTTGAACCGCCCTTTCGGTACCAATTAATTTGTCGGTTGTCTTTAATTGTGAAAATAAAAAAAAATTAAATTATCCGATTCGAAGTACCTACCTTTGATCGAATGAAATTACCTTCAAAAGTCAAAATGTCAGATAGGAAATAATAAAGGAATATTAGATAAATCAAAATGAGAAAATAAAATAAAATATAAATAAAAAAAAGCTAGATAAAAGAAGGGGGAAACGGTTTAAAAAAAATCTAAATTCTAAAGGAAATCAATAAACAAATGAATAAATGTATGATGAAAAGAACAAAAAAATTATGTTAATTTAAAATGAAACAAAAAAAATAATTGTTGCTTTGTTGGAATATAGTCATAAAGTAACATATACGTGGGAACCACTTAGTAGAAATTTACAGCATTGGATTCCATTTTCATTGAATTTCCTGAACAATACAATGCCAAAATCTGTTTACACGGCAAAAAATTTGACTTAAGGGAATTAAGATCACATTCCTAACAATAACAATAATACACAAAGTAATAACTAAAATTATTAATATAAATACGATGAAGTATGGAACGTATACATATATAATATACTATAATACTAATAAAATAAACAAAAAACGTAATATGTTAAATAATGTAAAAAATAAATAAAATAAAATTTAAAAGCTAAAACACTAATTGACTTTTAATAGGGGCTAAATTGAAAAGAAAAACAAATCAAATGGCCAAATTAAAAGAAAATCGGGTTTAAATTCAATTTTGGGATCAAAATAAAGGTACTGAAATATCAGAGGGACCAAAAGGGTAGTTTACCCTATTTTATTCAAAAACACGCGTATCCGCTTGTGTTATCGGGTCGGGTTGTGGGCTTTACTATAAAAGCCAATATATTTTTTAAAACCTCATTTCTCTTCTTCTCCACGAGAGCACCCCTCCCCCTTCTTTATTTTGCTCTCATCTGTTCTTCATGCTGAAGAACAAAGGTGGCCGGTAATCATGAGGAACCCAGAACCCAGCCGCGCTCCGCCGTGCGCTACCTCGCCGGCCGCCGTTCATCGGCGGCGAAATTGAAAAAGCTTTCATTTTTTTCAAAAGATCCTTGTACCCTCGTTCTGAAAATCAACATATTTTTCCAAAATTCGCCTCGTAGGGGTGTAGATCCAAAAAAGAAGATTCGACCACCTCCCCCTCCGATCATCGGCGCAACCCACTTTTGGGTTATTCGGGTTCAAAAACAAAACAAGAATTGGAAGGCATACAACAATAACAACCGAATAAGGTAAAAGACAATCTTTCTTTTATTTCTCTGTCAAAAACTTTACAAATGCCCGTATTTCCTTTTAGGATTTTCTAGCATTTTCATGTGATATTGTCTGTAAAAAAAAACCTCTCCCCCTCATCTAAGTTACATGCAATATTTATACTGAAGAAAATATGCTATTTTTAGAGTCCTAACTACACTGGTCTTTGTTTTTTGCACGTTTCTTGATTTGGTTTGTTGCCGAGGAAACCGATATTGGGGGATGTGGAACATGAGGGAAGCTTACGGTGTTGGCTTGGATGAGATGCGTGAGTGGCAAGGAGTCCACGGTGAGTGGAGCGCGGCGCTGATGGATCTTGGAACTAGGGTTTTGAAAACCCTAGTTTTCTGCTATTTGGGTCACGGGTTTGGACCAGCTGGGCTACTGACTGGCATTTGGGCCACCCGTTGTTGGGCCTGTAAAATGTAAAATAATATGTAAATATATGTGTATTATAAAATATAATACATAACTATATTATATAATATAATAATTTTAATTGAATGGAAAATGTCAAAATTTGGTGTCTACAATGTTAATAAATTATCACCTTATTTGTACTATTGTAATAACATTTAAGTCAATTTTACCATATTTTATTCTTGAGAGATGCTACCGACATTTATATATGTGTAAATTTAAGAGTAAAGTATATAAATAATCCCCGATTATAGAATGATGTTTTATTGAGGTCATTTGTAACACCCCAACCCGTACCCGACCCGAATACGAGTCCGAGATGTCACATTGACTTTTAAAAATGATTCCCTTTCAAAATAATCGAACATTTTAACTTATATTAAGAAAATACGACCATATATAGTTCAATTGTGTTTGTTATAAAATTTTGATTCAAAAATATGTATTCGTGAACAGTAAAAATATGATATGAATAGTGAACAGTGAACAGTGAACAGCGAACAGTGACAGACAGTGGGGGTATCGATTCCCTATAGGGGGAATCGATTCCCTCATTACATTCTGGAAAATTTTGGCTTAAACCGTGGTTATTGTTCACTGCTACAGTAACTTTCGTAAAAAGTACATAAAACTCGTAAAAATTTAACCGTTCATTCCTATATACTTATATTTACATAATTATGTTTAAAACATTAGAAAACTCGATCAGAACGTTTCTATTACAAATCCTTTTTATTACATGCCAACTAAATTCTTTTTAACAATATACATATAATTCAATCTACATTTCTGATCTGATATTCGGTAAGGAGAAACTGACCTGTCTTGCATAACTTTTACAAATCTTCTTCTTCTTGAAACCTACGCGTGAAACATTCACACGCTAAGTCGTTGACTTAGTGAGGCATATAAAACATAATTATATGTTAACTGTAACTTCCCCAATGCATGAACATTTGATATTACCTTATCATACCAAAGCATATATATATACTTTTATGTAATATATACATACATGCACATATCATGTAACATAACATCATTAACATGCTTATCATTTCTCATTTTACCATCATTAATTTCTTTATATACTATATCAACATATAATGTAAACTATAAATCATGTCATTGCATAAACAATTTCCAATCTCATATGACAAATACATTCCACTTAGAGAAACATACAATATCACATATGAATCTTGTAAATACTTTCAATGTCTTTTATAGGCCCATGTACATTACTGAGAACTTAAGGTATGCGAGTACACTGAGGTTGTGCACATATGCTGTCACCACAGCTCGTATAAATTTGCACCGTAGTGCCACGTAGAATTTTGTCCCGAAGGACCGCGTAGAAATGCACCGAAGTGCCATATAATATGTCCCTAAGGACCTCATATAAACTCCTTAAGAATCATATATATATGCTAAGGATCAAACATGTGTCTCAAAAGACCTCATACATGCTCCAAAGAATACATATACGTCCCGAAGGACCACGTAGAATTTGTCCCGAAGGACCGCGTAGACCCTCGACTCTTGGCATGCCAACTATACCTCTAGATCTCATGACACATAACATGGGCATTATTTTTTTTTTCATATTTATCACATAGTTCACTTACACGTAGAATATTTTCATATGATTCATATTCATATGTCACATAGCTTATACTTTGTTCTTATGCCTTCTCAGAGACATATATTCTTTCTCACGTAGTCGTATAGGTTCATATCATATAATATATATCATTCACCTTTCCATTTATTTACATAAACCACATAGCATTTACAAGAACATATCCACTCATATAATCAAGCATCCATACATTTTCATGTCATTAATATATCTATCATACAACACATAGAACATCATGTCAAACATATCAAGTATACATGTAATCATGTAAATTATGTCACATACAATAACATTTTAAGAGTTACTACTTACCATAGTAACTCCGTCACTGGCTCATCGCAAGCCAATGTTTTTCGATAACATAAGTACAATTAAATTGCACTCACCTTAGCCTTGCTTTGATTCAATCCTAATCCTTTGATTATTCCGAAACTTGTTTAGGCTCAATATCTACATAAATAGAACATTTCAAAACAACTATCAAAAGCCTAAACCTTAAACTTGATGTTGATAACTTAAGACGGTTTAATAAACTAAATTTCCATTTTTCATTTAGGGGGGAATCGATACCTCCCCCCAGGGGGAATCGGTACCCCCTGCATAATCTGGAAATTTTCGTTCCAACCCAGAAAATTACTGTTCATTACACGAAAATTCTCTATTTTCACTTCAATTCTTCATATTTCATCCCCTTTCATATTCCTAACTCAAATATACATACTTAAACTATTTTATATCAATTTATTTCATCTTAAACCTTAGAATTCTATTCTCCATATAGAATTCAATAATCATATCAAATTTTCCATGTTATCCAAACTTAATTGTAACACTTCTAACTTCTTATTCTCATAGATGACAAGTCAAATTCAACCTCCATAATCATTTAAACATTTCTATTCAAAATTTCACTTCAAACCCATTTTCTTTAATCTGTCATAACTCCTTTATCTTTTGAATTTAAGATAACTTAAGCTTTCCTTAAGCTTAATTATCATTTAATGATCAAAACCTAACCTTTAATTCAGCAAATAATCAACAAAGTCGAAAACTCACCTTTGCCTAGTCTTCCATGGTTGGAAAAGAAGAAGAAATGAAGAAGAAGATAAAATGCATTCATCTCCCACGTTTTTATCTCCTATTAAAGGGGATAAAAATATCTTTAATGTCAATTGACCATTTTGCCCTTTAATTCATTGGATAATTACTAAAAACTTTCAGGAAATATCCTCAAATAAGTCATTGAACTATTCAAGTATTCTACTTTTATCATCAAATTCTGAAATTTTGCAATTTGGTCACTAACCCGTAGTTTGGGATGTTACATCATTAATTATTAAAAGTTATAAAATGATCTTTAGACATAGAAAATTATTTTATTGATTCTCTCGACTATTAAAAATTTGACTATTAAAAGTTATAAAATAGTCTCCTGACTATTCATATGTTCCAAACTCATCATTTTTTCATTAAAAATTACAGTCGTTTAAGTTGACGTTCATATGATAATTTTTTTAAGATTATTTGATCAGATTATATCATTTCTAAGTTAATAGGTTAACGTCTAACTCAGACTGTAATAATTTTTTTTAACAAATTTAAAATATAAATAGTCAAGTGATTATTTCAGTATTTTTTATAACTTTTAATAGTCGGGATTCAACAAAACAATATCGGAATGGGTAATATGATTTATGTAAGGTATGACTCATAAATATACCGGTAAAGAGGACAGGGGATGGAGCGGAGTGAGCGAAGCGAACATCAACTATCTTTACAAAGAAAGTCTCGTAGAGGGGGTTACGATTATGTGGGTTGGAGGTGCGGGGGCGCAGCCCCGCGGTACGGTACATGGTTAATTTTTGTAATTATGTACCAGAGTTTTCTATTATAAATAGAGATGTAACCTAAACCTATGAGAATTGAATAAAATTTTCTAGCGCCGCCTAGGCACCGAGGACGTAAGCACATTGTCGAACCTCGTTAAAATTCTTGTGTTCTTTCGTTTACTTTACCCAATTTATCAACAATTTAAGTATTAATAATAAATTTAATTATTATATAAAAAGTTGTTATCGCCTTGTGTCTTGTGAATGTCTGGTAAAATAATCTTTGGTAATCTTAAGGACACTGCAATCCATTTTGTCTGTATTATTTGCTATAATGCGGTAACAACTAATCTCAGAAAAATTTTCTTTCCATAACATTTTTTACCTTAGTTTCAAGGTTTTGTTCTGATTAATTCGAACGAACTCATGTTATATATTTAATTTTGATTAATGAATTTTTCGATAAACTTTTTATGTACACAATGACTCGAATTTTATACTTTACTTGGTTTCCATCACTTTCTCTTTAAATGAACAGCACCACAACACAAGTTAAGAACTTAAGATGCTGATTTAAACTAACATTTTCTTCCACTCAGAGCTTGACTTTTCCGATGTATTCATTGTTGTACAAATCTGACATATTTCCAGCATGTCCCTGTACTTTAATTTTACAGACATGTAGGAGAAATTGATACATTGAGATTGCTGTCTTTTCTTCGTTGCATGTTTTGATGTTTGTAAGTAGGGAAAAGTTGGGCTGCAACAAAAAAAATTGGGTTTAATTATATTTAGGTCCTTCTTAGTTTGAAAATTGTGCAAATTAAGTATTTTTGTTTCTAATTTGTTGGAATCAATTATTTTTGGCCAAAATGCATCAAAGGTCCCAGTACTAAAAAAACCAATGTGGCCCTCCAAATTAGAAATTAAGTCCAATGTCATCTTTGACCAACGTTTTTCATCGTTGACAGTTACGATGTTGACATGATAGTGCATGGTGTTTACATGGCAGTATGTTGTGTTGACCTGACAGTTCACGGTGGTTGATATCGTGTCAGATAACATGTCAAACGGTCTAAATTGGTAACTCAAACACGGTAGATGAACTGTCACGCCAGTACCGTGAACCACCACGTTAGCACCGTGAATTATCACTTCAGCACCGTAATAGTCACTTCAGCACTGTAATAGCAAACGATGAAAAACGTTGGTCGAAGGGTCACATTGAGTTTGTTTCATGAGTTAGAGGGCCACATTGAGAAACAAAATAATACAAGGGCCACATTGTTTTTTCAAAAGTATAGGGACATCTGATGCAATTTTTTTTTTTTATAATAATCTAAGGTGATTACAAGATATTTGTTCAAAATTTTCTTAACTTATTGACAACATACATACACCCTATAAACATATATGCTCGTACTCTGGTCTTCTAGGGAAAATATTATTATTTTTACCTCTATGGTCGAATAATAGATTCGGATTCAATCATTTTTTAGATTCCCTTACTTTTGAAACTTGGTGAATGAGATCCTAACCTCCAATTTTTTCCGGCACAATTGTGTTTTAGGTCCCTTCTAGTTTGGAAACTAGGCAAAATAAGCCTTGGCCTACTATATTTTGGTTTAAATACTTTTTAAGTCCTTCGAATTTCGATTTCAAATCATACAAATGAAAGAACAAAAAAACAAGAAAATTAAGAAATCAACAACAAACAAAACTTATAAAATTCAGTGAATCACCTTCCCCACAAAATCTCACTTACTGATTCATTACTTTTACTATATGCTTTTATTTTTTAAAAGTCGAAAATAATTAAATTGAAAAAGGGAATAAATTGAAGACGAGACATTCCTTCTTTCTTTAGGTGATGTGCCACCACTACTCCATTCTCTTTGCACTTTTAAACTAAAAAAACTGACCAAAAAGCTTCAACTTTTATTTAAAAGGATGCCAAATTTCGTCCTTTCAAAACTAGGGTAAATTACTAGTTTAGTACCTAAGCTATCAGTTTTGGTCTGTTTTAATACCTAAACTTTCAATATTTTCAAAACCACACCAAAAATTTAGTTTTATTTCAACTGAGTATCCTGTTCAAAATTTAACGTTAGATTTTGAGAGAAAAAAATGAAAGTTTAGGTACTAAAATGTACAAAAACTAATAGTTTATGAAATAAACAGTTTAGTTTTTAACAGTGGGGTACTAAAATGTAATAAAAACTAAAGTTTAGGTATGTTTTTGAAAAAATCAAAAGTTTAGATACTAAAATGGGCTAAAACTGATAGTTTAGGTACTAAATGCATAGTTTACCCTTTTAAAGATTGTTGTGTTAGATGTGTATTTATGTATGTATAAACACGAGAGATTATTTGATGGATCCGACTCACTACATCTTATGTAGTCGTACTTCTTATTTACATGTAGAAAAGAGGTGAAGATACATCTTGAAAAAAATGATATAGACAAATATTATTAGTTGAGACCATAGACGACATAATGAGCTGAGACCATCCAATAATTTATCGTATAAACACACAGGGACGGACGCAAGATTTTATATTAGAGGGACGGACTTGAACTTATAAAATTTCATGGGGTAAATTTGAACTTATAAAGATTTAAAGAGGCGAAAATACATTTTTAATAAAAAATATATAAAATAAAATCTAAAATATATGATAATTTTATATTACTGGGGCAACCGTCCCACCCGCCCGCATTCCATTAATGAACACACATTCAAAATAACATGGCAATCATCTTATCTTCATGACAAGTCATTAAAATTTCTCTTACATGTTTGATCATATAAAAGCTCTGACCTTCAGATGGATATAAATATATAGGGATGATGTTTATTTAATTATAAAAGCAACAATGCAAGTATATAACAGCTTGAATTGGTAAAACTGCAGATGCATAAAAGTGTTTGAATTATTGTCACCTTTTTCTCCATGTTTTCTCAATAATTGAATTCATTCTGACACATGTAAATAAAGCTGCACATAAATTCCTGAAAAGGTACATCACATCTAATATTAGCAACATTATATATGATAAAGTTCGTATACCATTATTTTTTTTTGTTAGTATTTATTATTTTCAGCCACCACCCTTTGCCTACCTTCCTACGTCTCTACTCTTATAATCGGTGACGGATCTAGAATTTTTTTGAGGTTGGACACACACATATTAATCAGGGGAGGATCTCTATGATGCCCGGGGTATCCCGGGCAACCCCTCATCCATGGACGGACCTTCATGGTGCCCGGGGTATTCCAGGCAACCCCTCCACAAGTATCACCCCTAATACAAGTATCACCCCTAAAAAATGCCACCCCTAGAGCTCTTGCAACCCCTGAATTTTTGTAATAGGTCCGCCTATGATATTAATAATATCAAATATTTATATCTTAATAGATACGATAACATTTCAGGGTGGACACATATATTTTAAGAGAAAAAACTTCGAATACTAAGAGCAAAATTCGAATTCCACAAAATTTCAGGGTGGAAACGTGCCCATCATAAAAACCAATGTACATCCGCCACTGCTTAAGGTAAAATGAGATGCAGAATGTAAAAGTTCAGGGATCAAAATAGGGGAGAGAGAAAGAGAAAGAGAAATATTCGGAGAACAAAAAAACTCAATGTATTAAGTTTAGTGAAAAAATTTAAAACTTTTAAAATTCCGTGCGTAAAATAGGAGATAGAGTAAAATTCAGTTACCAAATTTGTAATTTACCCTTTTTTATATTTTATTTGAACCCCTTAAATTTGTAATTTATTAAAGAACAAAAACATGCTAACTTGCAAATTCAAATTAAAACCTATGCTCAAATAGGGTACTCAAGGACGTAAGAAAGAGATGATTATAGATTCAAATTCATAACATGATTTAGATCAATTTTTCTACAATGGACATGTATTTTTAGAGAAAAGTCTTAAAGTCAGCATGTTCATGCATGGCAAGAGATGCATTCAGACCCGTAAATAGGCAACTGTACCGTAGTAGGTAGGGATGACAAACGAGTTGAACGAGTGTGAATATCCTTTATTTCATTCTCATATTCTTATATCCACTATTTACCCATCATTTACAATGGATAAATTTTTTAAATCTACATCCGCTCATGTGGATATATTTTCATATTTATCTTCACATCCACTATTGAACTAAATACTTACCATTTATTTCGTACCCGTCTGTATCCATCTATACCCTCATACATGCCAATTTGAGATAAGAGAAACGATGATGTTCAATTATGGATATGTTTATATCTTAATATTTGGTTAAATTATACATAAATTCATAATGGTCCAAAATTTATATGGTAGTTAGTTAGTAGGTGAATGGATGTGGGGCGAGCTGATGTGGGACGAGTAAGGTCTCAAACCTCATCATCTAATGTATAACTTTTTACATTCACACCCGTCCACTACCTACTAAACTTATACCCACCCCACCCCAATTAGAGCGGGTATAACGCGAAATCTACGAAATTGTACCCATCTATTAAGAGAGAACTGCAAGAACTATGGATCATAACTTACCTAACATATATCATTACTGTTCAATTTGTTCATCTGATGGTAGAAATATTTTAAGAGCAATGTACACGCAATAAGGATGGAAGAAGGAAAACCTGGTGCCTGATCGTATCAGAAACCTCTATTCAGAGAGAACTGCAAGAACTATGGATCATATTTCAGAAGGAAAACAAGTAGTAGTAATTTTGAAAGCTCGAAGCTTACCATGTTCTATATGCAGAATCTGCAGATAAAAGAGAAATGGAGTTGCTTGCTGCAAAAGAATCTTGGCCTTCAATGTACGTACGTAGTCATAACTTAAACCAGAAGAAACACAAGTCCTGAAATGCCATCATGTTCTTCCACAGCTTTCTTGAGCTTTCATACATGCATATGATAATGGTTATCACCTAATATTTTGTTGTACAAAAAGAAAGTTCAAGAAAGCTGTGGAAAAGCATGATCAGAACTTGAAAAATACTCTGAACGTTATCAACTGGAAACCCATTTTTTTATGACCTAAAAACTCAGAGCAGCGATGAAGAAGAAGGAGAAGGATGGTAGTACAAAATTTCAAGGACCACTCTACCACTATATAATTTGTTCACCAGCTTTATAGAGAAAGGAGAAAAAAATGGGGAGCTGATAGGCTTATTTTCATTCACCAATTACAGTTTACTTCAACAGTTTATATATATACATAAGGGTATTCTTTTGAACAAAATCAAGCGTAAAGTACATAAATTTTACCCCAATATAAGATACTCTTTTATTAAGCTCTTTAACCGTTAAAAGTTACAAAATGATCACTCGACTATTCATTATATTTCATATTCGTCTTCTTCCCTTAAAAAGTTAACGGTCATTTGAGGTGGATGTTAATATATTGAATGAAATATTTTATCGTATCTCAGTCAGCAGGTTAATGTACAATTCAAATTAACTGTCGTCAAATTTTTAACGAAAAAATACAAGTTTGGAATATAATGAATAGTCGGGTGACCGTTTTGTAAATTTTAATAGTCAAGAGACTCAACAAAATAACTTTCTATAGTCGGAGGACCATTTAATAATTTTTATAATCAAGGGACATCATAAAAAAACATCCTATTGTTTGGAGACCATTTATGTACTTTACCCAAATATAATTACATTTATATATTTTATAAAACAAAAGTTTACAAATTTATTCTTCTGATCAACATTCATAGCTAAATTTAAATTTTTAATCCATTAGTGTCATACATCACATGCAACAATATGATTTTAAAAAAATATATAATAATAATTATTATTGGAAAGTATAGGTATGGGTTGTTTATGGTCCCCAAGCTTCATGTTTTGTTTTTTTAAGCCCAAACCTGTATGTAATAATTGAAAAATAATCTGCAGTAGATCCACTGCTGAAAGGCAACGATATCATAGGCCTATGTAATTTTGAAAAATAATTGATGTAACGATTGTATTTTTTTTCTCTTGGTGTTGATTTTTAATTTAAAAATTAAATTTAATATGATCATTTAATTAATATTTTTTATCGTTGACCGTTATAATACTGATGTATCAATTCACGATATTGATATGGTTATCCATAGTATTAACGTGTCAGTTCACGATATTGATATGGTTATCCATAGTATTAACGTGACAATTCATCTGTCATGTTAGAGTTATCAATCTAATCTATGTGTCGTGTTATCTATCATGTAAATCTGTCACATTGAATTACTATGTTAGCACTGTAAATTATTAAGTCAACATCGCATCGATCAACAGCAAAAATGCGTTAATAAATGTACTACATTAAAAAGCAATAATACAAGGACCGTATTAATTCTTTTTCTTCAAAAGTAGAGAGAACCTAATGCCTTTTTTTAACCTAATATTTAGTATACACGTTGGCCATGGCGCCCATTAGTTCATTAAGCCATAGTTCTCTCTTAATTTATTATCACTAGGGATGGCAATGGGTCGAGTCGGGTCGGGTTTTTGGGTCACCGACCCGACCCAAGAAGAAAGTGTCCTCCACCCGTGACCCGATTTGATCTGAAGAAATTAAGGTTTCACCCGACCTGACCCGAATATATGACTTAGAAACTCGACCGACCCAAAATAATTAAAAATATATATTTTTATTCAATAAAAACAGCAACTTAATTAAAAAAATTATATATATAGGATAATATTATAATTATCTCTAAATATATAGATAAAATTATATATATTTTTCAGGTCGGGTCGATTTTTTTTACCCTAAACCTGATCCGAACAGTATATTTAAAAAAAATCAGACCCGTCGGATTCGAGTTGAATTACCATCCTAATTATCACGGAGATTTAATAAAAATATTAGCATAAAGAGGAAAAAGAAGAACCATCTATTATTGTCATCTTTTTATCTGTGCTGCTTTAATCCCCGCTAGGGAAAATCATAGTGCTTTACATTTGTTACCACTTTGGACTTCAACTTTGAGCTCTTGGCCGGCTGCACCGTGATCGGAGAAACCTCAGATGTGAGTTGCACTTGCCGGTCCTATTGAGGACCGATGGGATCAAAACAATGTCGTTTTAATATAGTTAGTTTGATATTAAAAGGCTAACATTTCTAATATTTTTAATGTTCGAATTCAAGACATCAAAGAATAATGATAACTCCTCTACCACTGATATCGCTTGATTTATACTTCACTAGAACACCAAATATTTATCCAGAAAATGAATCCATGGCTCTTATTCAAACACCAAATATCACTCTACATATATCATCACCGTAATAATGGAAGGAATGAAGTCATAACTGCGAGCCACAAGTGTATCACATAAACTAAAAAACAGGCAAAGCTATTTAACATAATCACCACAACAGAGCTAAGGCAATGGCCACGGAGAAGAAAGGAGACAGAGTGGCAACAAGCGACGAAGCCGAGCTCGATCCGGGAATGGAACCGCCTGGAGCTCCCGGTGCGGAGGCGCTTGGTGTTCCGGGTGTTGTGGGAGTGGTGCCAGGGCGGTTGCCGTTTTCAACATCGATACTCAGCTTTTGGCCGGCGGTACAATGACCCGGGAAACCGCAAATGAAGTAGTGGTCACCGGTCCTGTTGAGGGTGATTCTCGCCGGTCCATTGGTCACATTAGATATCGGATTGGCAACGTTGCAGTTGTCATAATCGGCCTCGGTCACCTCCAGGACATCATGTTGCCCCGTGGTGAAGTTGAACACTGAAATCATATACAAAACCAACATTCATATATGTACTACCTAATGATCCAATTAAGAATAGGTTAGATTTTGAGCTAAGATACTCACAGAGAACATCGCCAACATAGAAATCCTTGTTGTCGTTCCAATCATCGTAAAAATCATTATTTCCGGTAGGTACTCGCCAACCGGTGGAGTCTCCCACCGTATAGGTCATACCGCTTGGGGTTGCTGGCGTGGTGGGGCTTGGTGTTCCGGGAGTTGTGGGAGTGGTGCCAGGGCGGTTGCCGTTTCAACATCGATACTCAGCTTTTGGCCTGCGGTACAATGACCGGGGAAACCGCAAATGAAGTAGTGGTCACCGGTCCTGTTGAGGGTGATTCTCGCCGGTCCATTGGTCACATTAGATATCGGATTGGCAGCGTTGCAGTTGTCATAATCGGCCTCGGTCACCTCCAGGACATCATGTTGCCCCGTGGTGAAGTTGAACACTGAAATCACATACAAAACCAACATTCATATATGTACTACCCAATGATCCAATTAAGAATAGGTTAGATTTTGAGCCAAGATACTCACATAGAACATCCCCAACATAGAAATCCTTGTTGTCGTTCCAATCATCATAAAAATCATATTTCCGGTAGGGACTCGCCAACCGGTGGAGTCTCCCACCGTATAGGTCATACCGCTTGGGGTTGCAGGCGTGGTGGGACTTGGTCTAGGAGTAGGAGCAGTGCCGTTGCGGTTGCCATTTCTGACTTCAACATTGAGCTTTTGGCCGGCGGCACAATGACCGGGGAAACCGCAAATGAAGTAGTGATCACCAGTCCTGTCGAGGGTAATCCTCGTCGGTCCATTGGTCACATTAGATATCGGATTGGCAGCGTTGCAGTTGTCATAATCGGCCTCGGTCACCTCCAGGACATCATGTTGCCCCGTGGTGAAGTTGAACACTGCAAAAAACACGCACCAGTAGACAATAAATAGTAAATACATGCGTACTCTAATGATCAAATTCATGTTAGATTTTGAGCTAAGCGACTCACATAGAACATCCCCAACAAAGAAATCCTTGTTGTCGTTCCAATCATCATACAAATCATCATTTCCTGTCGGGACACGCCAACCGCTGGCGTCTCCCACCGTATAAGTTCTACCACTGGGGATCGGAGCACCAGGCGTGGTGGGGCTCGGTCTAGGTGACGGTGTACCACTTCCGACGTCGATGCTGAGCTTCTGACCGGCGGCACAATGACCAGTAAAAGCGCAAATGAAGTGATACTCACCGGTCCTGTTAAGGGTAATCATCGCCGGTCCATCCCTCACCATCAACAACGCATTAGCACCGTTGCAGGAGTCGTAATCAACCTCGGTCACCTCCGCGACATTATGCTGTCCCGTAGTAAAATTGAACACTGCAACAAAAAACACAAAATCGCCGGTTAAAAAACACCAAAACACCAGCTAAACATGTACTCAATAATAAAACGATAAAAACTTCCACTCACCCAAAACATCCCCAACAGCAAAGATCTTATTATCGGCCCAATCGTCATAGAAATCATCGTTACCGGTCGGAACAACCCAACCCGTAGAATCCCCCACCGTATAAGTTACACCAAACGCACCCTGCAACAGATTCGCAACCAAAAACACAAAAAGCGTCGCCGTGCCTATTTTCCCACCCATTTCTACTTGCTGTGTTCTCTTTCTTGCAGTCGCCCCACAAAAGATCTGGGATTTTCAGCTGTGAGCAGATGATATGTTCGTTTATCCTTATCTTCTCCTATATATATAGGACGGAGAAAAGAAGCTTCTGGGAAGATGATGAAGAAGCAATTACATGGCGGTCAAATAAATCAAACCATGTGGGTCGGGGCCGTTGTTGACCCACTGGCTAATAGCCATCGCGTTTAAAATTAATAACACAAAGAAATTTGCTCCGATCTGCGAAAATAGCACACCTTCCTTTAAAGTTTTGAACTTTCAACACACGCCAAATATGTTAAATTGCTCAACCTCGTTTTTTTTTCAAAGGTTTAAGAAGTTGTTTGGTTCAAAGATTGTGGGATATAAATTTTATATTTTTATGTTTGGTTGGCTGAGAATCTCATTCCCGGTAATGTTTTATTACCAATAGTAGATTTTTTGGGATATATTACCGGGAATGTCATTATCTCTCTTCCCTTAGGTATTGTAACATTACCGGCGTTTTGGACTAAAATAACCTTAAATTTTTATTTTTTTCAAAAATATTCTTCTTATGTCATTGAATAATAAAAATTCTACGAAGGTTAAATTACAAATTTATCCTTAAATTATTTTAGATTTACAAAAAAAATCTATAATTAAAATTTTATATGAAGTTCAGGGGTTAAATTTTTTTTTATCCTTTCATTAAACATTTTTTATATTTTTAATTTTGTAAAAAAATTATATAAAAATTATGAATTTAAATTTTTTAAAAAAATATAAATATTTTACAATTTGTAATATTATACAAATATATAATAAGGACAATTTGGTCAAATATATATTCCAATAATCTTTTATTCCTTTAACCAAACACGGTAATCTTACATTTCTGCTAAACCAACCAAACAAAAAATACAACATTCTCAGTAATCCTATTCTCTGGTAATCATTTATTCCCACTGATAATCTTACATTCAGTGAACCAAACGGACCATAAAGGTATAGCCTTTTTCGCCCCACCCCCCTTAATATACAATAATCATTTAATTTAGGGTAAACTACACATTTAACACTTTAATTATTTGTTTTAATTACCCAATTATAGTTTTCCAAAAATCATACTTAATATTTAGTTTTGGTTTCATTTTGTTGTCTACGGTTAAAAATAGAGGTGTTCAATCGATTAAAAAGGTGACCAATTGAACTGAATTACGATTAACCGAACTTTTTTTCTTTAACCATTAACCAAATCGAACTTTTTTTTGAAAATATTAATCAAATTGAATTAACTGAATTCTTTTAATTAAATTAATTTTAATATAATAGAATTACTTTTTTAATTTAGATTAAAATTTAATTAGGTATTAATAATTTAATGAGTATTGTGTGGTTAAAAAATTAGGTCTTAATTCTTAATGATTTTGAGCTTAAAATATGTATTTAATATATATATATATATATATATATATATATATATATATGTATATATAATATTTAATATATAATAATTTTAGTTAATTTGGTTAATTAATTGATTTTGAACCAAATTAACTGTTAACTGAATATTGAAAAAAACATTAACCATTCTCCGAACGAACTAATTCGATGATCGATCGAATTAATTGAACTAATTCAGTTTGATTGGTTAATTCGGATAAAACCGAAAAATGAACACCCCTAGTTAAAAACTTAATAATGATGCTGATATGTCACCATGCGTTATTACCACATTATCATTGATTTTTTTAAATGCCACATCGGTAGTTATGTTGCTTTTTAAAAGATAAATGTTTGAAATGAAACTAAAACGTAATATTAGATATAATTTTTAAAAAAATAATTAAGTGATCAAACCAGAATAAATGTGATAATTAAGATACTAATCATGTAATTAACCTTTAAATTTAAACATTTTTTTAGATTAACTGATCATTGTGTCATATATTATAATACGATGTTCTTCGATTTCTTCATCTTTCGATCTCCATAGTCCACTGTTCGATGGGGCTGAAACTATACTATGTTGGTCGACTCCTCATTCTCTCATGGTATACCATTCGGAACAGTCATCCGTGCACATTAGCTATGCAACGTCAGCCTATCCGTCAAGTTTTTAACGACGTGTACTAAACTAAAACAAAAATTAAATATTAAACATGGTTTTGAATAAAAATTAGATACTAAAACTGACTAAAACTTATAGCTTAGATATTAAACTCGTAATTTACCCAAGAATCTATTTATTTTGATATAAAATTAACGTACTCTATTATTTGTATAAATAAATTTATTTATTTTTAGAGCACTAGACGTAACATCAGTCAACCTAAATTAAAGAAATCTACTATTTAGAAAAATATTACATAAAGTGAATATTTTTCTGACAAGTTATGGTGGACAACAGCAGTTGCAAAATTGAACAAGTATATTCAATTGTCTTTATTTAATAATTTAAGTTTCAGTCCAAGATAAATTATTTCTATAACAACACGCATACTTGAATTTACATATAAAAATCTAATTAAAGGCATTGAGACCCGTGATAATATTTTAATTTATAGTAAAATATAAATAGTTTCTCGATTATAAGATATTATTTTATTAATTTTTTTTAATTATTATAAATTATAAAATGATCATTCGACTGTAATGTGTTATTTTATTTAGTTCATTGACTATTAAAAGTTATAAAATGATCATCTGATTATTCATTATGTTTTAAATTCGTCATTTTTTATTAAAAAATTAGCGGTATTCTAAGCTGAACTTTAACATGCTGACTTTGATATGATAAAATATGATACTAGAATCTCAAACGACTATCATATGGTCATCCAACTTAGTCAATCGCCAATCTTTTAACAGAAAGGGATGAGTTCAAAAAATAATAAATAGTCGGATCATCATTTTATAACTTTTAATAGTTTAAGAATATAACGAAATAATATTATGTAATTGAATGATTATTTTGTAAATTTTAATAGTCGATTACATTAAAGTTGAAGTAACATTGATCCTTAAATTTTAAATTGAATTCGAACATCTTATAAATTTAAGCTTTGACTTTAGCGTGTTACACCGACGTCCCCGTCTATCCTTTTCCCCATTGACAAAAGTTCAGAAAGAAGGCTCCAAATAGTCAGCATTTGGGGATGATCTCTGCTTCTAAGTTTCAATTAATTAGAACTATTCAAAATGCCCTGATTTTAATTAAGATTTTTCTTCATGTGAATAGAAGATTTGGTGATGGGTAATCGGTTGATTTTGTTGAACAAAATGCAATGGTCGACGTAAGGGAACCGCTGTTTCCATCCCTCTCCTTTCTATGTTTGGTGAGAAAAAAAGGGGAAAAAGCAATCAAATTTTCCATCCCTCTCCCCTGTTTGTTTAGTGAGAAAAGTTGAAAAGAAAAAGCAACTCGAGGCTTCATCATGACCACCGCATTATTTACGTTACTACCATTCCGAATTGCTGGTTCGGCCTACCCCTCATGTTAAAAAGGTTTTATCTGTAGGTCACACGAGCTCCTCTATGATGAGTTCGGGTCACTGCTGCACGAAGTCGACTCGTAGGTTTAGACATAACATGGGGTTTTCCATGCTTCCTCTCCCTGATGGTGGCTCCGACTATAGACTGGGTGTCACATGGCGGCCGGTCCAAAGAGAACGGAATGCAGCCTATTTGATGACGGTCACAGAAGATGTAATGTGTGGTCTAGCAGATGGATTGATAGCAGGTAAGAGCTTGATAGGATCTGCTGGAAAGCTTCCAAAACAGTCCATGCAGACCATTTCTACTGGACTGCCTCTTCAGTTATGCAACAGCATTACAGAATTATAGGAGACCACAGTTTTTTGGACCGAGGAAGATCTGGCAGCCGGCACTCGGGATTCTCATCATATATGTAGTGACGACTCTGTCTATTTTCCCCGGATTTATAGCCGAGGATCTAGAATCGAAGCTTCTTCAGGACTGGTATCCAGTCTTGTTGATCACAGTGTATAACTTGGCAGATTTCGTGGGGATATCTATTACTGCAATATATGCTCTGCAGAATATAAAGAAAGCTACACGGGGTTGCATAGCCAGACCTTTCTTCTATCCACTTTTCACCTCCAGCCTCCATGGACCGAAGTGACTCAAGGGTGAAATACTGGTAGCGGTGCTTACAAGACCTTACTGCAATATATGCTCGGACTGACTAATGGATACCTGCCCACAAGACCTTACTGGTGTCGGAAGCAGAATTATCCACAGTCGTGTTGGTTGTGTTCGTGGGAATCGGTTTGGTCAGTGGCGGTTCAGTTCTAAGTTGGTTTTGGCTGATCTCAATCTGATCCCTTCCTCAGCTCCCCTTGTCTCCCAATAGCCAGTTTCCAAATAGAAATCAAAAGAGAATTTTCATAGAGAAACCAAAAGAGAGGGATTGTAAGAGAGAAACAATAACATTTCAATAGAAAACTCATTTTCACATCTTATTTTTTTTACTTTTACATGATGGGTACTTCCAAGAACGAGTAGATCAAAACCGAGTTCTCAATAACTACAAAGCTCACTCACTTCATTTCTGCTTAACACAGAGGTAATATTAACAATAGTCAGAAAGGCAAAAAAACATATCAGAAGAGCCTTAAGAAGCAGCAGTCAAAGGAGGAGGCATTGAAGGAACTCCATTGATAAAGCTTTGCTCTGATTCTTCTTCATCATCTTCTTCCTCAGCATCCCAAAGAAACCGTGCATATGACGCTAACACATAACTGCAAATTTCATTAAAAAAATATGAACCTTTTTCATCAATCACTTTGAAATTGAACACAAACGATGAAACCCAATTTTTAGAATTTAGTTTTTCCTGGGGTTTTACCAGTCATCAGGGGCAGCTTTAACAGCTTGATCGAAGTAAGTTTCAGCTCTGGAACTATCTTTGCGAGTCTCCCAGATCAAATCAGCATACATAGATAGAACATTCCCGTCATTTGGATTTGCTAAGATCGCCCTCCCGCAGTATTCTTCCGCTTTCACGTAATCCCGGCGGACCTGTACGGTTTTCCGGCATTAGATTGAACTCAAAAACTCTGTTTACCTTTCGTTTATCAAAAAGAAACTGAATGAAAAAAGATTATCTAAAGTTACCTCTTTCAAGAATCTAGCGTAATTGTCGAGGAGAAGTGAATTTCCAGGATTAGCCTCGATCATTTTCTGATAATACAACTCGGTACCATCATTTCCGTTGTTCGAATCCCACGAGCTCCATTCGTTATCATCGGTACTGGATCCACCACCATCGCCACCGCCGCTTAATCCACACTCTTCCTCCACCGTGAGCGACGCCGTCCTCCGCCACTGAAATCCAGCTTCTTCTCTCTCCACCTCCTCTTCTTCCTCAACAAATACCCCGCTATTTTGCTTAACTTTTCCCATCTTAGGGACCGCCTCAGAGCCGGTCATCCTCAGATCCGTCTCCGAATCCGCCCTCGTCATTCTCCGCCTCGATTCGTCGTAAGACCCGAAAGAAACCGAACACGGAACCCTGAAAGAAACGCATCGGGTTCGGGAAATCAGGGGCGACGACTCGGGCTCCGGCGATGGCTCCTTCGAGTGTGGGATCCATGAATTAATTAACGGCGTGGACGCGCTCCTTAGAAGCATTTTGTACTAAATTGAAACGTTAAAGTAAATTAAAGGGTGAATTTCATAAATAAGCCAAAGATCTTTAGATCTAACACTTCCCAGCTGCGGTTTGCAGCGTTTGAAGCAGAAATTGAGGAAGAAGAAAAGAGGCGGTGCTGGTTTTTATCGGGAGAATCAGTGGGCGTATGGAAAACATCTGGGCCGTTGACTCCAGTGCTTCAATCTACATGGGGATGATGAATACGTGGGATTTTGATGATCATGGATGGATGGATCGAATTTTCAACCAATTTGATTTAATTTAAGTTTAGTGATTATTTCATTCAATCTGATTCCGACTTAGATTTATGGGTGACTTCACTTGATTCGATTTCGACTTAATTTTTTAGATAAAATTTAAATCGGACATGATCTAATTCAAAATAATTATATTTATAAAAAATTTAAGCTCACTCACGAGTTTGAGTATTTTTGAGTTCGACTCGACTGAAAAACTCTATAATGAAACTCAACTCAACTCAAAAACTCACGAGCTTAAAATTTTTAAACTCGATTCAAACTCAAAACCATAAATTGAATCTCGTAAAAACTCGAAAAAACTCATAATGAAAAAGAAATCTTAGATTACTGAAATCTCAAACTCGAACCTAAACCTTAAATACATAAAAAAACATTATACTGCAATGTTAATATTATTAATAACTTATGTTTTAAAAAAACAAAATCTTAATATATTATATTTTCGAATTGTTCGAGAACTTTTCGAACCGAGTATCAAGTAGCTCATTTCGACTAATTAAAAACTTAAGTTGAGATCGAGCTCGAATCCATTTGAGTGGAGTATTTATCAAACTTTGACCAAATTGATCTCAAATTACTCACAATCTTTCTTGTATCATTTGCAATTCTACTATAGAGCTTGACTGAGTTATCTCAAGTAACACATGATCCGTCTCGTCTCATTTTAAGCCCTCGTATGGATAGATTTAACTTTGGTATCTTTCTTTTGCATTGTCCCTAAATCACTCAAAATGTAGAGCTTTGAACAATCTTTATGCAGTGATGGTGGCTAGAAAATGCACATAAATGAATCTTTAGTCGGGCATTGAATCCAAATGTTGGCAAACTTTACACAGCAATACCCTAAAAGTAAAAGGGGGGAATTGCTCTCGTTTGTATTCTTGAATGATTATTTATATATTTATAGCAAAAGATGCTGAGTTTCTAGTTTTTTGGTGAATAAGAATGGCTATAGATTTGGAATGGAGCTGCTGAGCTGTTTCGAGTCGGCTTCGGCACCATCAGTTGGTGCATCTTGATAGGCCCAGGTGGAGATGAGGTGATGCGCGATTGCAAATGGCCCGGGAAAGAACATGGGAGCCAGCTCCCCGCTCTCGACGTTGAAATCCGCGGACAAACTCTGTCCCTTCTCGACTCCTTTGCACATCTGAACTACTTTTGTCGCGGTCGTTCTTTGTGCCTTCTTGTATTCTGCAACTGCCAATGCTTTCCTCACATCTTCTCTACTGTGCCACTGCGCATCTAGACAAACAAGAAGTGCGGAAAAGAATGCGTAAAACTGCAAAATACTGGAAAGCCGCCGAGGGAGAGATTACCACAAGGGCTTCTAGGTTAAGTTCGTGACTTCGTGCAACAACCCCACTAACTATAACCCATTTCTTCCTTTAACTCGTTTACGTCTATGGTTCGCCACTGATATAGCATACAACAAAGCAAAAGCCTTCTACCGACTAGTAGTTAAACGACATGCAAAGGAACGTAAACATTAGCATATGTATCGATTAAGCATGCTTTACACAGCGCAAAGGAATTCGCAACTTAGATTTCCGCGAGAGATGAAAAAGAACAGAAGAAGAAATACATAGGAAAAGAACTAAGATATGGTTTACAGGGCATAAATGTAATGACTAAAATTTCCAAATAATTGAATTCCGTAGCATAGAAATTTTGTTCTCAAAATATAAAGCAACCCGGAACGAAAATTGTAAATGACAATATATTTATGCAAGTTCAAGTACCTTCTAGTTCTTCCTTATCAACGTTTATTTCGAGAGATTTGGCGTGTGCAAAGAACCCCACCATCAATTGGCACGGAATGCTACTCGGACCAACTGAAAAAAAAATTGCACATGAACCGAAAAAAAACATAGAAAAAACATGTTATTCATGAAACAATGCTTGAAGAATGTTACCCGGCCATGGCTGAGAACTATGATAGACAACTTCTCCGACTTCGATACCAGTCTCTTCATACGTCTCTCTCCTCACTGCTTCTTCTAAGCTTTCCCCTGGCTAAGGGAAAAAGAATGTATTCAACAATGAAACCACCAAAACAAGCATCGATTTTTCACTAGGATATAAAAAAATAAGGGCGACTGGGCGAGTACGTTTCGTTTCTCATACTTGCGGTATTGTCTAATCCTACAAATAACAGCTAAAACTTACTATAAGCTTAAAATGTGCCTAAGATAGTTACCTCTATGAATCCAGCTAAACAACTCCACATTCGAGGTACGAATCGGGACTGTCGACCAAAAAGAGCACGATCGTTTTCTCTATCAATGACCAACATGATCACAACCTATTTTTTTCAAGAAACATTAGCTAAAGTTAACAAAGAGAGCCTATAACAAATCCATTGGATTAACATTTCGAAACTTCAAACATCGATCATAGAACATAAAGGCGAAAGACGTTTACCGGATCGACTCGAGGGTAAATCCTCTTTTTGCATAGCTCGTTGGAGCATTGTTTTCTTCTCCCAGCTTCCTTGGGGACTGTTTTCTCTCCACAATGTCCACAAAATCGCGATAGGCTATGCCATTCAAGCAATGCTCGAGCCTGATCAAATGCAACAATCATTGAACAACAAGAATTAAAAACACAAGACATGAACGAATTATGAAGCTAAAAGTCACTGGTTTTTTCCCACTTACATGACCAGCAATGGCCAATTCGCCCATAGCTGAAGAATCAGCCCAATCAGTAGCCACCATCAGTGTCCTAAGCTCCACAAAGCAAAACTGTTTGGTACCCAATTCAGGAACCAAACCGTCTTCCTCAGAAACATCAATCGCCCAGTAAACAACATCCTCCTCAGCCTTTGATCCCAAATAAACCAAAGAATCCTCAGTCAAATCGACCCCACATTTCCCCAGAAAACCTTTGCAATCAGACAAACTGATCCAGCCCAGATGCCAACTGGGCACATCATCGTCCCCTGTAACAGACGAAGAAGCCAAAGGCATGCCCTTTCTAAAGGGGAGGACCTTGAAAAGAGGGGAATTTGAAGGAGGAGGAGGAGAGTTGTTTTCAGGGTTTTGGAGGAGATTGGTTTTGAGGGACTGGTAAACCGAAGCAGGGGAAAGTGGGTCGTTGGGTTTGGGGGTTTTGGATCTTATAAGGTTACCAGCAAATGCATGGGCGTTGAGGTTGATGGACATGGTGGATAGAGAAGAAAAGATGGTCCTTTTTGCTAGGGTTTTATAAAGGATGAACAAATGAGAGGAAGAGGAAGAAGAAGAAGAAAAGAGGAGAGAGAGAGACCTGGGCATGGCTGCCTTTGGACCATTGGAGTGGCTCAAACTTTATCAGAGAGTTGGGGGTAGGTGATGACTAAGGCTATTGGAATGCTGACACGTGTCTCGATTGATGGGGCTAAATTACTGACACATATTTTTTTTTTAATTTTCTCTTTCTGACACCGATCAATATTTCCAGAAGTAGCACTCTTTCTGTTGAGTTGGCAAAGGCGTATCTCCGGGGACGCGCTTTACCCGTGTTTTCGCTGAGTTGTATGCCACGTGTGGAAGGCGCGTCCCCGGGGACGCGCCTTTGCCATATCAGCAGACACGTGTGGAAAGCGCATCCCCGGGGACGCGCCTTCCATTAAATGTCATAAATGCCCCCATCCGTTTTTCCTAACTACCCCTCCTCCTCCCCTATATAAACCCCCTCAACCCTCCATCATTTTTCACACCAAAATCATATTCTCCTCTCTTATATAACTCAAATTCTCCAACTATTTGAGTTTTAAATTTGTTATTAGTGGTAAGAAATTTATTTTTATGTTAGTATTTTTTTAAATAGTTATTATTTTTATATTAATATATTTATGTAAATATTATTTTTTTATTAAAAATAATATTTATATAATTATTATTTATTTAGAATTATTAATTTTTTTTTTTGCTAATTATATTGTTTTGTCTACAGTTATAATGGAAAACAAAATGCTGTTGCGATTGGATATTGATCATATCTCCAGATATTTTAGCGATATAGTAATATTTTTTATAATTAATGTTAATATTTAAATTTATTTTTATTTTAAAGTTATTATGAATTTATATTAATTTTTATTTTTTATAATGTATATTATTTAGGATGCTGATCGTATTTTAGAGACTTTTATTAAAAATCCACGTATACCGACACCGGAACGTATTTTGCCATATTTGGCTTCTGCCGGGTTCGGGTATATTGCAACAATTATAGGCGGTTGCAAACTCGAACTTGTCCTAATTTCTGCACTGATTGAGAGGTGGAGGCCCGAGACACACACTTTTCACCTTCCATGTGGAGAGGCGACAATTACATTGGAGGATGTCTCTATGCATCTGGGGCTTCCCGTCGACGGAAATATGATGTGTGGTACGGCGGATGGTGATTGGCAATCAATGTGCATTGATTATCTTGGAGCTGCTCCGCCAGAGTTTAATGGAGGTAGAATAGCTTTATCTTGGTTGAAAGCTAATTTTGAGGTTTTAAATGAAAATGCTTCAGAGGATCAAGCAAAGGCATGTGCTCGGGCATATATTCTACGAATAATTGGAGGAATATTGATGCCCGACAAATCTCGCAACCAGGTGCATTGTATGTGGTTGCGACATCTGATCGATTTTGATGAAGCTGGAAGATATAGTTGGGGTGCTGCAGTTTTGGCATTTCTCTTTAGAGAAATGTGTCGGGCGACGAATTATAAGAAAACTGCTATCTGTGGATGTCTTCTGCTTCTACAATCATGGGCGTGGTTCCGCATGCATTTCTTATGCCCGATCGTGAATGAACCATACGTATTCCCCTTATTGTTGAGGTAATTTTCGAACTAAATTTTGATTTAAATATTTTCAATTAAATAGGGTGATATTTAGTTTATATTATATTTCATAGGTGGTCGATGAAAAGAAAGGACCATAAAAGTATACCTACTGGGTTAGAGGAAATTCGTTTACTTATTGATACGAAAGCTGGGTCTGAGGTATGTTTTTAAATTTGTTTAATTACTAATATTTTAATTTAAAATGTTAGATATAATTAGAATATTTTATTTATTTGAATTGTATATTTATATTTCAGTTTCAGTGGATACCTTATGCGAGCGATAAAGTGAAAGCTTGCATCCCACCCCACCTTAGTGGGTCATTAGAGGTATGGATATCGGTTATACCTCTTATATGTTATGCTATTATTGAGTGGCATCCAGTTGATCGCGTGCTCCGTCAGTATGGTTGTACGCAATATATTCCTGGAGCTCCTAGGAATTTAGACGACGTGCATAACATAGATAGACGAGGAAAGAAAGATGTTAACTTGGTGGTGAGACACAGAGATTGGATTGCGCTTTGGGAGAACCGATATACACTGTTGGCCCCTCGACAATATTACGCTGAAACTGGTCATATGGTTACGGATAACTATATGGACTGGTTTAATGAAAATGGGAAGCCGTTTCTACTTTCGGCGGAAGCACGAGGGGTTAACATTCCTAGGCGCCGAGAAAGACGTCAACCGTCTCAATATCATCGTCCCCCGACGCGTGGACGAAGAGAAGGCGCTATCGGTTCTGCATCAGTCCCACCACAACATCCTTATTCGTCGATGCCGCAGGGGTACATGCCCAGCCCTCCACTTCATATGCCAAGCCCACCAGTTTATATGCCATCTCCGCAGGGTTACATTCCGAGCCCGCAGGGTTACATTCCTAGCCCTCCAGGTTACATGCCTAGCCCGCAGGGTTTTATACCATATGGAGGTACATATATGACTATGTTTAATGATCCAGCATATGATTCATATGCATCTTATTTGGCTGGTTGTGCTTCTCCGCAGATACCTCAATCTCCATCTGGATCACATACATCGATGCCAATGTTTCCACAGTTTTCACAGTTCCCGGGGAGCGGTGGGATTGTTACTAGCACTCCTCCAGGGTCGTTATTTTATACAGCCCCTTCAGCGTCATCTACACCAAATGAAGAAAATGCTGCTGATGATGATAGTGAAGATGAGGAGACTGAAGAACAAGTTCCACGAAGAAATCCTCCACGAAATAGACAACCACCGCCATGTGGAACTCATTCGAGAAGACGACATCGGTGATCCAGTTATATTTAATGTTATTTAAATAATTATATTTCATAATTTTATGTAATTTGGTTATGTTATTTAAATGTTTCATGGTTGTTACATACATATTTTTTAATGTTATTTTTTATTCACATTTAACATTAAATGTTTGATAAATGTTTTTAAAATACAAATTATATTATTCAAAATTTAAAATAAAAATAAAAATAATATTATTCAAATTTAAATTTAAAATATAAATTATAATATTCAAAATTTAACATTAAATTTCAACTTAATATTCCAATTGTATTCGAAATTAAAAGTTATATTCTAATTATAGTACACAATACTTAAATTGAAATTAAATTTATCCATACATATGATTTTATCATTAACATATATATTAAAACGTATACATTAAAATCAACTTATGTTAAGTTCATCGATCGACGGAATCAGCCAAGAGGGGGGTGAATTGGCAATTTATTCAATGTCACATTTCAATGCTCATTCCATACAATTTCAATGTCACAATCAACTTATCACTTCACATTTATTCAATTTATCCATAACATTTTATCTAATTTATTCAAACTTCACATAACGTTTTAATTTAAGTTATTCTTAACTTGCTGAACTTTCAAAAGAAGTTAAATTTTGGTTATAATTTACCTGATTTACTGATATATCTAGTGTCCCCGAGGGACATGAGTGACATAATAGGGCAATGATAACATATTCTATGATGAAATAATGGAAGGCGCGCCCCCGGGAACGCGCCTTCATGTGAATAGTGAAATAATAGGTACTGATATATCTAGTGTCCCCGAGGGACATGAGTGACATAATAGGGCAATGATAACATATTCTCTGACGAAATAATGGAAGGCGCGCCCCCGGGAACGCGCCTTCATGTCCCCTGAGAAATAATAGGTACTGATATATCTAGTGTCCCCGAGGGACATGAGTGACATAATAGGGCAATGATAACATATTCTCTGACGAAATAATGGAAGGCGCGCCCCCGGGAACGCGCCTTCATGTGAATAGTGAAATAATAGGTACTGATATATCTAGTGTCCCCGAGGGACATGAGTGACATAATAGGGCAATGATAACATATTCTCTGATGAAATAATGGAAGGCGCGCCCCCGGGAACGCGCATTCATGTGAATAGTAAAATAATAGGTACTGATATATCTAGTGTCCCCGAGGGACATGAGTGACATAATAGGGCAATGATAACATATTCTCTGACGAAATAATGGAAGGCGCGCCCCCTGGAACGCGCCTTCATGTGAATAGTGAAATAATAGGTACTGATATATCTAGTGTCCCCGAGGGACATGAGTGACATAATAGGGCAATGATAACATATTCTCTGACGACATAATGGAAGGCGCGCCCCCGGGAACGCGCCTTCATGTGAATAGTACTCCGATTATAGACACTATTATATGCAACGTATTATAAACTTTCAAAACAACCTTCAGTTCACAATCTTTCAAATTCTCAAATTCCCAAACTCTAAATTCTCAAATTCTCTGAAAATGAGTCGTCTTTCTGCTGTTGTTTTGTATGATGGAGAAATTAAGGAAGCTGAAGAGGGGGTTGTTTTTGAGTCAGATCATTATATCCCCTTAACCTTGAAGAGAAACATCACAATTGAGGAGTTAATCACAAAAATTTCGTTAAAGATTCGTGTAGCAGGCCAGAGAAGACTATCTTCACTTCAGTACAGATTTCCTACTGAACTTTTTCCGCTCACGTATACATCATTTCAGCTTTCAAACGATGATGATATTTCTATGATGGTTGATGCTCATATGGGGAGTTCACAATCTCTTATTGAAATGTATGCTACTTTTTTTGAGGTTCGTGCAACTCGTGGTCTCTCATATTCCTCTCACTTTGGCATTGCATATCAAACTGATCAAGTTGATAGCCCGACACAACTGATCTGTAATGATTTCACATCATTAATGGCGGATCCAACGCCATATACCATGCCATCAAGTTCAATAGGAAGGCATTCATCTGCAACTGCTTATGATCTCAACCCACGTGGCTTCACCAATAATCCATATGGCAACATCTCTTCTACTTCAAGGGGCAGACATTCATCTGCCAATGTTTTCGACTTACATATGGAAATGCCAACGAGACGACAGTCTATTCACATCCCACATGATACAATGGCCTCAAGTTCAAGGGGAGGACACGCAAGCGGGAACTTATTTGACCTCAACATTGGATTATCGGAGGAACCCTCATCTCCACCAGAAGAACCTCTTCGGGAGCCAGGTGCAGATGGTGCTGAAACGGGATTATTCGTTGAACCTGACTCACCACAGTTTAACGTACATTCTGATGATGATGAGGATGACGTTCCGATAAATACAACACCAGCCGAACTTCCTGCACATATGTATGAGGCTGATTATGATGCAATGTATGAGCCTGAATTTCCAGATCTTCCTGATGTTGGCAACTATGGACTTCAATTATCAGTCAATGACGGTAATTTACATATTGGAATGGAGTTCGCATCGAAGGAGGAAGCAATGATGGCAATAAAAAGTTACAATATTCGTAACTCAGTTCAGTCCCGAGTTGATCGATCTAACATGGAGAAATATGTCTGCTACTGCGTCCAACGTGACAACGGATGTCAATGGATGGTCCGTGTATCAAAGAGGAAGAGGAAGAACAACTTATGGGAACTAACCAGATACAACGGTCCTCATACATGTTGTGCAACAGGTATAAACCAGGATCATCCCAACTTGGACTCCAACATTATTTGTCAAGCAATCATGCCCATTGTGAAGCAAAGCTCTCATATAGCTGTTGCAGTGTTGATTTCTGCTATACAGTCACAATATGGGTACACTGTCTCATATAAAAAAGCGTGGTTGGCAAAACAGAATGCCATTTGCAAACTTCATGGCGAATGGGATTCCTTTTACAACGAGCTGCCCAGTTGGTTTCATGTTGTGCAAAGACTTAATCCTGGGACAATTGTTGAGTTCGAAACTCAACATCATTACGTGAATGATCGAATGGTTCGCGATCGCTGCCAATTTTACCGAGTCTTTTGGACTTACCCTTAGTGTATTAATGCAGTCAAGTACTGTAAACCAATTGTCCAAATTGATGGTACTTTCTTGTATGGGAAATACAAGCAAGTTTTATTATTGGTTGTGGTCCAAGATGGAAATCGCAATATTCTTCCTGTTGCGTTTGCCCTCGTTCAAGGAGAAGACACTGAGTCTTGGGCTTTTTTCCTTAAAAATTTACGTTTACATGTTGTCACCAGGGAACGACTATGCATTATTTCAGACCGAGGAGCCAGGATAAAAGCAGCAATGGACTCTTTGGGTACAATGTATAGACCTCCACATGTTCAACATCGTTATTGTGTCCGTCATATTGCTGCAAACTATTACGAAAAATACAAGAAGAACGATGAACGTCAGTTAGTCGTGCAGATGGGTATGTTACTTTTTCCCAATTTTTCTATCAATTTCTTATTACTTATTTATACTTCATATTAACTATTACATATTCCTAATGGCTTAGGTTACGAACTCTTACCTCAAATGTTTGAGTCGATGCTACAAGAGCTGTTTGGCAAAAATAAGAAGGGGTGCGAGTACATTATGGACATCAGCAAAGAAATGTGGACAAATGCATATGACGGGGGGTATCGCTATGGTCATATGACAACAAACTTGGCTGAAGCAATAAATTCAACCTTAAAGGGGACGCGTCATTTACCAGTCACGGCGTTGGTTAAAACGACTTATTTTCGTTTGGGTCAACTCTTTGCAAAGCTCGGTAGACAAGCTCTTACTTGGATGCAAAACGGACATATTTACCACCCAAGACTAGTAGTTGATTTACAGAAAAAAGTGGCTGCATCAAATGGGATGTTAGTTACAAATTTTTCTCGCACCCGTGAATTGTTTCGTGTAACCGAAATGCCACGTCCGCTGCAAGGGATTGAAGCTAACTCTTTCAGAGTTAATCTGCAAGAGAGGTGGTGCGATTGTGGTTTCTTTCAAGCACTCAAATATCCATGCTCTCATGTCATTGCTGCTTGCTCACATTCGCATTTGGACTACAAAAATTATGTTGATCCCGTATACCAACTTTCACAAGTATTCAAGGTATATGAATTTGAGTTTCCGCCCATAGGAAACGAAAGAGACCCAAATGAGATTCAAACTTGGCTTACAATTGTACCAGATCCATTGCTATTGAGGGATTCAGGTCGTCCAAAAATCTACTAGAATACATTGTGATATGGATATTCGGGAGAAGTCAACAGAACAAAAACGATGTGGGCATTGTAGAAACATCGGGCACAATAGAAAAAAATGTCCAGCTCTGTTATCATCATATAACCGTTAACTCTTATGTAATTAATATTGTATTTAAATGAATGTTTTTGTTTCTAATAATTTAATGTTATTGCATTTATATAATTTGTCAATGTATGTACACCTAAATAATTTTTTTAACTTTTAAATACATAAATATATTTAATATATTTATTTAATATAATAATTAATATTATTAGTTATAATTTTTTTAAAATATAATAATAATTCCACATTCTAAGTAGAGAAAAATATTAAATTAAACAAATTAAAAGTTATTAAAAAATTTATGTATACGATGATACATTTAATGTTCTGATTGGAGGATTAAATTTATTAAATTAAATTTTCAATAAGACTAATTTTATAAAAATATGTAAGTCTTGAAGATTAAATATGTAATTATACTAATTTATTAACTTATGCATCAATATTTTCGTTAAATATTGATATGAGATGACTAGATTGATAACATTTAAATAATTAACTGATAAAATTAATAGATCGATAATCAAAATCAAAAATAATAATATAACCATATGTGTAATATTATAATTTCATACATTTTTCCTATAACTACAATAAAGTCAAAACTGGTTTTCATATATTGTTATATCATATTAATGTAGATAATTCACTCCACCTTTAACACACATTAACAAAATACATTTGATAATTCTTACATTATAATCGAAACATTTTACATAATATATTATTAATTTATAATAATAATAAAAATAAACTATTTATTATAAAACAAAATATGTGTCTGCTGAGTTGGCAAAGGCGGAGACGCGCCTTCCACACGTGGCATCCAACTCAGCGAAAACGCGGGTAAAGCGCGTCCCCGGGGACGCGCCTTTGCCAACTCAACAGAAAGGGTGTTACTTCTGGAAATATTGGTCAAACGGTGTCAAAAAGAGAAAATTTAAAGCAAACGGTGTCAATTATGTAATTTAGCCGATTGATGGCCTGTCGTTTTCCTATGGGTTGGTCTCTGGTCAAATCACAATGCAAGTCTTCGTATTAGACATGAAATTATATTCTCATCCTTTTTTTTCTTTTAAAATACATTGAATTACATCAACTTGTCATTAAACTAGGTTTAAATTATTATTTTGATTATTAAATTTTAAAAACTCTATACAATAATTATTAAATTTAATGAGATATCTTACAACGATAATTAAATTTAATGATTATTTTATAATAACTCGATAAATTGTATGATTATTTTATAATAATTTGATAAAAAATAATAATCATTCAAATCATATCAAACCATGAGGTGTTAAAGCTCTATTGACAATTATATTAAATATATTTGGAGTGATTATAAGATAATATATGTTGAATAAAATTTTATCAGTTTATTAATAATGCATATTTTTAAACATACCAACATTTTCGTATTACCATTAATATCATTCTATGTATATATAAATATATTAAACAATAATTTGCCTCTGTTTAGGGTGCAATGGGGTGTCCATTTGCTTTCATGTCAAAACAAAAGTCAATTCCATGTACATAAATGCTTGGTTAGTCAGCAATTTATAGGGAAAAGTATGAGGTGCAACAGTTTTAATAAAGACGTTATCGATTTTGTTATTTTTTTTATCAAAATAAGTAAAAATTTATCGAAAATATTATTATTTCTACTTGTTTTGTTATTATTGGGTATTTTATTAGTTTTGTTAACATATATGGTAAAACGTTATCTAAAACATTATTTTTTCTACCGATTTTGTTATTATTAGACACTTTACCGAAAATGTTAAAAAACATTAATGTTTTAGGTAAAAATAATAATATTTCTAGTAATATTTTACCGATTTTGTTAAAAAAAAAATAATAAAATTAATAACATCTTTTCTTAATTTTAGTTTTATAATAAGGGTATCAAACTGTAAAACTTTTCATTTATAGTATACGATAAGGGAGAATCCTAATGACCATTTATTAACCATTCAAGCTGAACATTCCTCATCTTCCTTTTCTTCTTTGCTTTGTCACTGTGTTTTTTTTATTTATATTCGAATGTGAATACGAAAAACCGATGTTCGACGTTGATATTTTAAGATAAATGAAGAGTTCGAACAGATGACTCCAACTGTCTGTCCCTGTGTTCATCCGAGAAGGACGACACAGGTGACACTTGAGTTTCAAGCATTGATGTGTATTCGAATGCGAAAATATCGAAATATACTGGCGAAACATAAAATTTACAGTCGGTACATGTTATCGTGTTCTGTCACAGAGTTCAAGCAAAGGTACCAGAACCAATTAAGAAATATCAACTACACGAGAAACAACAGGGTATGCAAAATTATCATCTATACCATGTATGACACCCATAACCAGAACGATTTTGCTTCAAGTGATGCAAAACAGTTTTCACGTCTTACGTGGATCGACCTTCGAGCCCCAGTTTTGAAGTTAACCAAGCACAGACTTCTTCCATCTCCTCCGGGATCGTATAGTGGCCAAGCCTAGATTGTCAAACAGATTACTCGGTTCAAGTCGATGAATTGTCAAATAGATAAGAAACATGAAGGATTTGTTAGACTATCGAAAGATCCATACCCATTGTAGGATTTGAAAGTCGTGTCCTTGAATCCGTTTGAACTCAGTGCTCGAGAGGATTTCTCACCAAATCTATATGGAACCACATCATCACCTGAAAACGAGCATGCAACATATAATGCCATACGCACTTCGAATGAACACCTGTAACCTTGATGCCAATCTACGATAATTTGCATAATGAAGGTAAATTATAAATACCTTTGCCATGGCATAGCAAAATAGGCAAAGACGCAGCACGCCTTGCAGCAGCATCGTGTCCTATTTTGCTTTGCAAAGTCCTGGAAAATAATAGGAATTATAACAATACACCAGACAAAAGGGTGGAAAAGGAGATAAAATGTCAAGCTCGTGTATGGAGCTAATGTAGGAAACTCACTTTGAACATGGAAGCCATCCGCTAAGCCCGACAACCACACTCAAATTGGCAGGATACGTGTTTCCGTTTCCATATTTTCCATGTGTAAAACAGGTTGCAGAGTATAGCGAGGTAGCTGCACCCATACTGAAGCCTCCAACACCAAGTTTAACTGTAATCGGAAAAAGCTTTGTTTAGAACAGTGTCGAAAACAATGACGGTGAACAAAACTTTCGTCGATAAAACTAAAGTGAATGCAATATTGCATTGGTTTTAAGCCAATCTAATCAAGCAACAACAAATTACAGGGTGTTAAACCGACCCCAAAAACAATAAACCCCGCAGAATGTAAGGATAGAGTTTGGCAGCCGAAAGATGTAAAACTTTATTTGTCATTAATTTTCACCATAGAACGAAGTATCTAAAATTCATTGAAAATATTTGGAAGAGAAATGGGAAAATGCTGCCCCCCGGAAAAAAAATCTAGCATCATAAAACCTCATAAAAAGGAGCAAAAGGGAACGTACTGTCAGCAGGCTCTGCTGACAGCAAATTTGTAACGTGTGCTGCAGCAGCATCCAAACCCTCTATATCATCAGGGGCATCTTCTGAAAGTTCACCCACATCGAACCCTGATGCATTTTAGATTAGAATTGAACAATTTGATTAGATTCAACTAAAAATCATCAAAATTGTAAGAAAACGATTTTAATGCATTTAGTTTCTATCATATGATTACGAGATAGCATTATTACAGAAATTTAAGAACATGCTTACAAGCAGTTGATGGAAAGCCACCAAATATACTTATTGGCTGAGTCGGGGCAGTTGGGCATATCCATTTAATCTGAAGCATAGGATCATCACAAGCACAAAAATTATGACGTAATCAAGAAGTATAAATTCATTGCCTAATTGTTAGAATAAATTCCAGTAAACATCTTTGGCTGCACTCAACCACCCTTACATTTGGAAGAGGGAGAGTCTCCAGGAGCTGGGACCAACTGTCAAACAAGATGAACAGATAAAATGAGGATGAGTAGGTATTCCAAAAGATATCAACGTTTTTCTTATCTAATATTCGAGATCATTTACCACAAAGATATGGAACACATAGGAAAGATAACTCAGAGAAAAGGTCGAAGTTTTGAAAAGAGTCGCCATTACCGAAATCAGGAGCAAAATAATCAAACACAAGCAAGTCAATTGCTATTTTCCTTGAAAGACTTTTGAACTCTTGAGAGATGGGAACAAATAGAAATAAACTCAACATGAATATAATAAACGAAATATTTCTCCCCAAAAAAATTGAAAATTAGAAGAGTGACGAGGGATCTGAGTTATCAATCGTTTCCTTTTCCTAGGAGAAAATAAGTTAAACCGATGGGATTATTGAGAAAATAATCTAAAACTTATTCACCAAAAAGAGAACCAAAAACCACAAACAATAAGCTTAGAAAGCGATGCAAAGTTTATAATACCTTGAACCATTATCACCGAGGCCATGTAGCCAAACTATAGTAGCTTGGTGCCTGCCTTTCGGCCTGACCACATAGGTTCTTCCGAACTCAAGTGCCCTCCTGACAGTTCTACCACCTGAAATTCATCGCAGTAAAGTTAAAAACAGTTTAAATTAAACCCGAGTTGGAGAAAAACAACCTCATGAATGCACAAAAAAAACTCTACTTAATTCGACATTTGTACCAATCAAGCATACAATGAAGAGAACAAAATGATTCAATCGACAAAAAACAATCAAAGTATTTAATAAAAGCTTGCTACTGAGCTCTCATTTTGGAAACCATCACCATGGCAGCAGGTAGGGAAGCAGATAAACTAACCACGGGAAACGGAAGGACCAGTGAAGCTCATAGTAGAGTGGCACCTAGCAAATGAACTGATCCTGCAAATGAACCGAAACCCAGATTTATATATTTCAAGAATAAAAAGTAAATTCTACAAAGTAATCCATCTTCAGTACAATGATGCAATATACTTGAGATTAAGCAACCAGGCACCTAGATTAAGCAACACTTACACTAAACTCAAAATTAGAAAGAAAAAAAAGGCACACTACAACAAATTCATCGGAAATAAAACATTTCTAGCTAATCCAGATTACAAATGTTTCGAAACCCATCATAAAATGGGACTTCAACTCAAACTAAAATGACGGTATGCATATGAAAATAAGATATAGGAAGGAATACCGAAAGAGGAACAAGAATGAAACTTTGAAAATTCAACTTCTTCTTTTAAAGATTAACAGGTCGCAATGTACTGCGAAGTGAAATCCAGTAGATTCTAGGATATTTTTTTTAAAGAAGAAAGCATTAGCCGGGGTAAAGAAGAGATCAAAGAACCGAAAAAGGGGTTTAGGGTTTAGTCAGTTTACCTTTCTTCGACAATGACTTCGACTTGGATGCGAAGTGCCCGAAGGCTTTAGATATGAAAGATCTCTCTTATTTTGGTCTCCAATCTCGAATTAAGTTATTTTATTTACTAAAGGAATAATTATTATCCTTTGAAATCTCAAATTTTGCGCATTCATTTGTCAAATGGATTAAGGATTTTTCGAACATTTATTATTTTATACACGAATCAACTTATTTCAGTGGTTAAATGAATTGTTCTTATTCTTAGAGGTCACGGATTCAAACACCAGCGACTACAGTAAGATGACTGAGTGTTTATTATCAAATGACTGAGAGTATTTAAAATCGATACTATTTTATAATTACCTTAGCTTAATCGAACAAAACATATATTACCTTATAATCAATTTTAAATTAATAAAAAATAGTTATATACATTGTCATATGAGTACGATTATTCAATATCTATTCGATTCATCATACTTCTTATTCTTCTCATCTCCTATTAATAAGAAAAAATTACTTAAAAATAACTTTTGTAAAAGAAAGAGAGATAAATTACATATTTAATACCTAAACTATCATTATTTCTTTTTAAAATTACACCTAACGTTTAATTTTCATTTCATTTTAGTACCATTGTTAAAAAGCATAACGCATTTAGTATGTAAATTATCAGTTTTAGTCCGTTTTAGTACCTAAACTTTGAAAAAAATTCAAAACTTAATGTTAAATTTTGAACGGGATATGAAAATGAAATAAAAATTAAACTTTAAGTGTGATTTTGAAAAAAAAATTTAAAAGTTTAGGTACTAAAACGGATCATGATAATTTAGGTACTAAATGTGTAATTTATCTAAAAAATAATATTACCTTATAAGAAAAAACATATATTACCTTATAATCACTCTTGATTAATAAAAAAATATTTATATACATTAGCAGATGAGTACGATTATTTGATTCATTATACTTCTTATTCTTCAAATTTATCTTGTGATCATCCCATATTAATAAGAAAAAAATACTTAAAATAAATTCTGTAAAAAAAGTAAATTAAATATATAGTATATAAAATGTCACTTTTTTAGTATGTAAAATATTATTTTTGGTCTGTGTTTTAGTACATAAACTTTTAATTTTTTAAACTTAACGTTAAATTTTAAATGGGGGATGAAATGAAATAAAAACTAAATTTTAAATATGATTTTGAAAAAGTTAAAAGTTTAGATACTAAAATGGATCAAAACTGGTAATTTAGGCACTAAACGTGTAATTTATTCAAAAAATAATATTTTGAGGAATAAAAGGAAAGTGAGACAATATTCTGAGTATGATTATAAAAGGAAAGTGAATTTTTTTGAGTTGAGTTGGGTTTATGAAATTACAACTCGAATTTAATTCGAGTCAAGTTTTCAAGAGTTAAGTAAAAAAAATTGGTTCTTCGAGTCAAGTTTAATTTCGCTCACCCCTAATGTCACGTGTCACCGTTCGGTTGGAATATTAACTATTATAAACCCTACTCGACTTGAAAAAAATTCAAGTTCAAACTGAGTTGTAAAATACAATTCAAATAACTTGAATAACTCAAAAATTCTAGTAATTAGTGAGCTTATTTTCAAGTTTGAGTTGAGTCTTTCGACTTTGTATCATAAATGTATATCACATATGAAAAAAATGAAAAATACACATGTATTGTATATGGTTATAAAAGATCATTTAAATTGGAATAAAATAATATCATAATATTATAAATATTTATAATTAAATTTAAAGAAAAACTCAAAAATTTGACTCGCCTCTAAAAAATTCTAAGTCAACTTCGAGTTATAAAATAAGACTCGTCAACTCGATTTTTTTTTACTCAAGTCCACTCGGCTCGATCCAACGTTCACCCCTACGTGGCATGACATGTGACATCATTCGATTGGAGGATTAAATTTATTTTAATTTATTAAAAGTATGACTAAATTGAGATAATATGTAAATAACAATGATCAAATGTGTGATTATATCAAAATATTTAATGTTGTTAACGGTAGTTAACTCGTAGTTAACTCGGGGTGACCACGTCTTTATTAAATAAAAACGAAAGTGACCACATCTTAGTTAGATAAAAACGAAACTGACCATATCTTATGTTTTTAAAATTAGTGACTAAAAGTAGACAAAATGCAAATGTAAGTGATTTTTCATGTAGTCAACCCTTAAAATTTGAAAAGGATTATAAATTAAATTTCTAAATTTATATGTTTATATATTTTTATATAATAGGCGGAAAACATCATAGGTCTATGTAATTTAAAGAAAATAATGTAACATTCGTATTATTTTTTTCTCAATGTGTCTCTTTGACCAACATTTTTTTATCGTTTGATTGTTATGATACTGACGTGACAGTTCACTGTGGTGACGTGACGATCTACGGTACTGACCTGACAGTCAATTTGCCATGTTTAAGTTATCAATTTAGCCTATATGTTATGTTATTTGTCACGTTATTAACAACCATGGACTGTCATATCAACATCGTGAATCAATACATCAGCACCATGAATTGTCAGGTTAGCATCATAACAATTAATGACAAAAAAATGTTGGTCAAAAGACCATATTGGACTTATTTTCTGAGTTTGAGTATCACATTAAGAGAAAAAATAACACGCGAGTCACATTGAACTTATTTTATGAGTCGAAAATAAGAAGAAAAATATAATACCAGAGCTACGTTAATTTTTTAAAAATTCGACTTTTACTTTTTTTTTAATTTGAGTTTGGAGACAATTTTCTACCTGTGAAAATCATCTTTGTTGGAAGTGTAGACACCAAATTTCGTCCCATTATAATATTTAATATAAAACATATTATATTTATTATGTGTTATATTATTTATTTGTTTATTGTTTTTTTTACAGGCCCAACAGAATGTTCTGGTCCAACCCATACCTCACAGCACACAGCCCAGCTGTACCAGACCCCACGGCCCGAACACAACAACCCTAGTTCATGGTTCTCAGCTGAGCGCTGCATACCCGAGGACTCCCCATGCTCCACGCCTCGCCAACACGCCCGGTTCTCTCGGTCACAAGCAACGGTCGTGGGTTCCAAGCAACCAACAAGCATTCAAACAATGAATTTCAGTTTGTTTAGGACTCTATGACTAAAATAGGATTTAAATAAACTATAAATTCATGTAATCAGAATGGATTGAGGGGGAAGAGGAGAACAGAGGTACTCTTTAGAAAGGGATTTCCCTGAAGTTGTAACGCCACCGACGAATGTTTGGAGAAATACAAATTTCTTTTTCTTCAGATCTGTAAAGATTTCGTAATTTTTAGGAGGTTTTGAGTTCGGATCTGGGTTGGGGGGAGAAAAGAAGTCAAAAAGAGTGTTGATTTTCTTCTTCCGAGACCGACGACGGTTGTAGGCGCGACGGAGTAACGGCGGAGCGGCAGTGGAGAGGTCGTTGGTTTCTGGGCTCGTCAAGAACACCAAAGACAATTGATGAACGAAACAAAGAAAAATAAGTTTGGGGTTTTGATTCATTATTTTTAAGAGTGTGAGCAAATGAAGTGTGTTAAAAAAAATTAACTCATTAAAGCAACCTGGTGAGCCCATAAACCTGCGCCTTCTTCTAGGATATGGTACATGTCTTTCCTCGATCCTTCGACTTTTCCCACAATTTATTTTGGTCCTTAAACCCTTTTTGCATTATTTAGTTTTTTAATTTGGCCTTTAAGTTTTCTATTTCTCTTGTTTTGGCCACCATTCGTTGTTATTTGTTCTTGTGGAAGGTTCACAAGTTAAGTCCATTATATTTATATTATTTCGAACGTCCCATATGGCTTTAGTTGTATGCGTTTTGATCCATGTCTCCTTTTAAATGTATATCTAAGCTATTTTACTATTGATATTTATTTACTCAAACTTTGCATGTCACTGTGTTGCGATTTATTTCTCTTTTTGTATGTATTTAATTTAATATATTCTTTGTAATTTCGCTACTGTTTCATTTTAGTTATAGTATTTAATCTGAAACCCATAATTTTGGTTTTCCTCATTATAATTTATTATTTCTTTAATCTAGACATCAACTTGCTTGACAAAATGATATAATTTGTTTGACTTTGTGGGTTCACTTTGTCCCATCTATAGGTTCACTTTGTATCATCTGTAGGTTCACTTTGTAGCTTGTATATATATATATATATGCGTGCATGTATTATGTCATAAGCTGATAATTTTCAATTAGTCAGTTGCATGTGGTTAATGTGTTCATACCTTTATTTTTATTTTTATTTTTTTATTATTCTTTTGTTAATATGATCTTATGTATTTGTTTTTAAGCCATTTTTAAAAAAAAAACTTTTTTTCCTTTTTTTTTAAATATTTATTTACTTTTACTTTCAGTAGTAATTTCAGTCGATCAAAGGTAATTAACCGAATCAGTTTTTAAATTTAAATTTAAATTTCTAATTTTTCGCAATTAAAGACAACCGAAAAATTAATTGGTACCGAAAGGGCGGTTCAAAGGTGCTAATCATTCCTTGACCATAACCGACTCCCGAACTCGACATATTTTTGGTAAAACGCAGATCAGGTAAGATGGTGTCCGATCTACCTAAATAACGTTTTAAAGTGATCGGTGGCGACTCCAATCCACATTTTTCAAGTCGAAGCCCAATTCCGGGGCCCAACCGAAAGACGGTTTCGACAGCTTGGCGACTCCGCTGGGGACAGGTAAGTGAGTCAGGCCAAAATTAATTTTCGGTTGTCTTTTTATGCGAAAATTTTAATTTTAATTTTAAATTTATTTATTCGATTCCAATTATTTATCTTTGATCATTTTTCAAATAAATAGTTGTACTGACATTTTGTTCAATGATTTCAGATTTTTGAAAAGTTTCTATCTCTGGCTCTATACCCGAGCCCCGAACCCTATTTAAGTGGGGGTGAAAGCGACGCCTTCGTGTGAATTTATTCTCCGTATGGGCCTAGCAAGTAACCTTTGGGATTCATATACCTTATGCCTTCGTGTGAATTTATTCTCCGTATGGGCATAAGAGAATGTTTCCTCTCGAGTTTAACTTAGTCTACATAAGCTTGTAATGGGCTTAGGACTAAGGGTCTGGCAAGCCCAAAGGGGCACCGACAAGGGGAACTCGGGTACCATTTTTTAGAACCTAAACCGGGAGACTATGGAGAGTTAGAGCCCACCCCAAAACCTCATTCCAAACCCTAGGATGCCGGAATTATTTCCTACTTTACTTTCTGTTCAAAGCATGTGAACTAGAAATTTATGCGGTTAGGACTTGTTCAAAATCAACTTGCGGGATAGAGATCATGTTCGGGTAGGAATAATAAGCATGTGAGGTAGATATCATGTGGGGTAGGACTTTCATTTTTATGATCATTTTTTATTATTTTTCACCTCACTAACTCTTTTCACCTTTCTTTTATTTTATTTTATTTTATTTTATTTTATTTTCATCACTTGCATCATTCAAAAGAGGTCATTGATCCACTAAAACGTGTTTGTTAAAACTCGAATAATCTAAATCCATGGACAAAGGTGTTGTAATACAAGAGATGAAAATACAGAGGATAGTCTACAAGGCGACTATGTGTCACATTCAATCCAGAAGACGTGGTGCCCACAATTGAAGAGTATATCACTCTGCTGCATTATAAAGGACTCAGAATGAACCGGGTTTATATCAAGCACAATGAAAGCTTATCTTTGAAGAACTGACTGGCAGAGGTTGCAGGGGCAGGATGAAGGTTATGTATCTTGGAAGTCCCTTTGAACACGACAATGGCAAAATGATAGCTGAAATTGGAGACCATTGCTGGCGAATTCAAGAAACAGATTAATGAACTTCACATAGTTCCTATCAATTAAGGGCTCCAATGACGAATTTGTTGGGAATATGCTCAACAAAAGTAAATGCTCGAGATGCGATCATTCGAGACTTCTTGGACCAGTACGAAAAATAACTCAACATTTTCACGGTTCATCCAGAGAGGCCAGAGCGGTTCGACAAGTTATTCAACCGGTGAAAGAAGAAAGCAGAAGACTAGTCAACATGTCAGAAGCTGTTAGGATATTTTTGTCTCTTAAAAGATAAAACATTTTTGTCCCCAATAAGGATTATTCATAATAACAGGCACATTTCTTGGATCAATGCCTCAAACATTTCATGCATTCTTGCATTTTTGCATCTTCATCTACATTTTTAAGCATTTTCATAAACATGAAATTAAGTCACAGAGGATTCGATAAAGTGGTCTTAACCACATTACACCACATGAAAGCAAGATTTAACAATTAAAGAAAAACTGAAATCAGTACAAGGGGAGCTGGATCAGCTGATTGTAGCACAAAGCTTGCCAGGATGATCTAAGAAAAGAATCCCCATATCCTAAGGGCTACGATGTTGAAGCTGCTAGCTGTTACCACGTAAGAAGCCCCAAACATTCCTCTGAAACTTGTAAGGCGCTTGCTGAAGAAGGGGGCATGACATATACCATTTGCACTTAGAGGATTGTTTTGTTTGAACACGTCTTTGATCTTTTGCTTAATCTTTTAAACGATTGAATTTATGCTACTTTCTAAGGTGGAGCAATTGAACAAATTTAATCTTTAATTCTTCGAATATTAAATGAATTAAGGATTCTTTTAACTCTTCAAGAATTATAGATTTTTGACATATGACAAGATTATACCTTTCTTATCATGTCTCAAACCCCAAAATGAAATACCTTGATCATTACCAAAAAGACCAAATTTTGACATAACTTCCCTTTGAAATTCTTGAACATTGTCTTTATCTTTTTGATACACCCATACATTTCTTTGAGTCAAATAAAGTCACACAATTGTCTTTTTAGACTCAAACTTGACATTTTAATACCCAAGGCATTGAGTTGATCATTTGAACATGAGCATTCTTTTAAGACACAATTTGGGACATCTCGCCGGGAGCCTGAACATTGAGATATGTTGGGAGCAAGGAGTAAAAAACAATTCATTCGAAATAATTCTATCACGCATTAACTACACTGTTTTCATGTGAATGAAATTAATCCTGAAAATCTATCCCCCTGGGGATACCTCTTCTGTGAGGACTTCCATGTATGAAATGATGAACGACTTTCTTTCTTTATCCCTTTACAACAGGAGAAAATATATCCCTTGTGTCCCCTTTTGAGCCTGTAGTAATTTTCTTCTGATTCAACCCTAACCAAGGATCACCCTCCATATTGGGGGGCAAGGTGGGAAGAAATCTGCTCACATGAGTGAAGACATCAATCAAAATGAGACACCAAAAGGTGGACCAAATGGCAAGTGCGAAGATCCAATCAAGAACAAAAAAGAAAAGAAGCAAAAAAGCAAAAAAAAAACAAAGAAAAAGAGAAACAAGAACAAAAGGAAAAAAGAGCAAAAATCAAAAAGTAAAAGGGACAAAAAGCACATGCAAAGATTCCCTAAAGACAAATAGCACATCAAGCTTCAAACTATGAGATTGATCAAGCACAATCATTCCCGAATCTCTGAATCACTTCACTCGAAGATCATGGAACATCCAGAGAAAATCCAGAGAAACACATATGAGCAGATCCAAATTGAGCAAGACAGGATTGAAGGCATCAGAATGAATTGATCCTTGGTTCAACACCCTGAAACACTTGTTTGGGCCTATTTATCATTTTCTTTCATAACCATGAGCCATGGCCTACATTACGTGCCTTAAAAGTCCCTTTTAATCATACATGGATTTCTAAACAGAAGAGACTATCTTCAGATTTCATCCCGCCCATCAGGATTAATCTTTGTTTGTAAAAAAAACAATGTAATTAATGCATGGTAGAAAAAAATAACAAAGGGGGGGTTCAAGACGTAAATCCTGAATAACGTCTTGAAACCAAAGGAGGGTTCGAGTTGAAAACCTGAAAAGGCGGCTCGAATATAAAAATCGTGCAACTGAGGCGATCACGTAAATTCCTTGATAAGGCATCGCACAATCCGAGTGTGACAACAAAGGTTGGGAGTCAGGGAACACTTCCAGCAGAGGAGCATGCAAGCTACCCCATCAATCTTTTGAGCATCCAATGCCAAACCTTTGAGCATCAAATGAACAAAAATGCCAAATATTTGACCAAACACAATAACCTGATACTTTTTTATCCTTTCTTTACTTGACCATAGCTTTGATCTTGGCACTTGTCAAATGGCTATAATTTATTGAAGGATTAACATTGTAATTAATTCTTTGATATCCAATGAACTCTAGTTTTATGATTCGTCTCAATTGTAAAACCGTCAAAGTGACAATATTTCAAAAACTTTGGATCAAACATCTTTCAAAACTCTTTTAATTGATAACTTTGAAAAAAGAGAAAGAAAATCATTTTTTTCAAACAAGACAGTCTCTCTAAAGTGGATCTTGGTAAATGACATGTGACTCTTAGACACAAAACTCGTGCTCAGAATCAATGCTGAAGCAAGAAATGAGGAACATTTGGGGCATCTTTGAACATTCAATATCAAATATTGGGCATTTTTGGATATTGGGGCATTATTTGGGGATTCAACATCCTAATGCAAATTATCAGACCTTTTTCAAGAGATAAAATATAACCAATTCATGTTACATGCATCTTATGCATACATTTTAGAGCATCGTATTTATCATTTTCTACATACATAATTTTTTGCAGCCTTTAGGGTCAAGTTTCGACTTCGAGACGAAGAATACTCGATTCAAAAGCACCTTTAAAGATTCATGTTGGTTGTTTAACTCAGCAGCAAGAAGCTACACTTCGATCAACTCGACAGATTGAAAGTTTCTCTCGAAACAACACAATTTGCTCGAGAGTGGATTTCAACTTCACGACGAAGGATATCTAGCTCGAAGCCAAACTCCACAATAAAGGGTCTCCACGATTTCAACTTCACAGCGAAGGGAATTGTGTCCACCCACAACATACAATACTTGAATTTCAACTTCAGGACGAAGGATATTCAAGTCAAGGCTCAACTTCACAACGAAAGGGCCATCCGCGATTTCAACTCCACGACGGAGGATATCGTGCCACTCGAGACAACACAAGTTCAACTTCACGACGAAGGGACCGCTGGTTGTCAACAAACAACTTTTCAATTTCAGAGCCAATTTTAACTTCACAGTGAAGGATATTGGACTCAAGACAACGCAAGTTCAACTTCACGACGAAGGGATCACTGGTTGTCAACAAACAACTTCTCAATTTCAGAGCCAATTTCAACTTCACAGCGAAGGATATTGGACTCCAGACAACGCAAGTTCAACTTTACGACGAAGGGACCGCTGGTTGTCAACAAACAACTTTTCAATTTCAGAGCCAATTTCAACTTCACAGCGAAGGATATTGGACTCAAGACAACGCAAGTTCAACTTCACGACGAAGGGACCGCTGGTTGTCAACAAACAACTTCTCAATTTCAGAGCCAATTTCAACTTCACAGCGAAGGATATTGGAATCCAGACAACGCAAGTTCAACTTCACGACGAAGGGACCGCTGGTTGTCAACAAACAACTTTTCAATTTCAGAGCCAATTTCAACTTCACAGCGAAGGATATTGGACTCAAGACAACGCAAGTTCAACTTCACGACGAAGGGACCGCTGGTTGTCAAAAAAAAAACAACTTCCCAATTCCAGAGTCAATTTCAACTTCACAGCGAAGGATATTGGACTCCAGACAACGCAAGTTCAACTTCACGACGAAGGGACCGCTGGTTGTCAACAAAATTTCATTCGGATTCAATTTCAGCTTCACAACGAAGTATCTTTGGCTAGAAGACAATCCATGAGCTACTTCTAGTACTCTGAGTTCGATTTCAACTTCACGACGAAGGATTCAGGCTCAGAATTTTCTAGTTTTGACTCAACCTCACGACGAGGGGGTCATTTTGTATTGACAAACCAGTTTCCATATCGAATTTCAACTCTATGACAGAGGATATTCGATATGACTGAAATTTGTGTCTTTTAATCTTTGCTCTATTTTCGTTACACGATAATGAGCAAAGAGGGGCAGCTGTAGACACCAAATTTCGTCCCATTATAATATTTAATATAAAACATATTATATTTATTATGTGTTATATTATTTATTTGTTTATTGTTTTTTTTACAGGCCCAACAGAATGTTCTGGTCCAACCCATACCTCACAGCACACAGCCCAGCTGTACCAGACCCCACGGCCCGAACATAACAACCCTAGTTCATGGTTCTCAGCTGAGCGCTGCATACCCGAGGACTCCCCATGCTCCACGCCTCGCCAACACGCCCGGTTCTCTCGGTCACAAGCAACGGTCGTGGGTTCCAAGCAACCAACAAGCATTCAAACAATGAATTTCAGTTTGTTTAGGACTCTATGACTAAAATAGGATTTAAATAAACTATAAATTCATGTAATCAGAATGGATTGAGGGGGAAGAGGAGAACAGAGGTACTCTTTAGAAAGGGATTTCCCTGAAGTTGTAACGCCACCGACGAATGTTTGGAGAAATACAAATTTCTTTTTCTTCAGATCTGTAAAGATTTCGTAATTTTTAGGAGGTTTTGAGTTCGGATCTGGGTTGGGGGGAGAAAAGAAGTCAAAAAGAGTGTTGATTTTCTTCTTCCGAGACCGACGACGGTTGCAGGCGCGACGGAGTAACGGCGGAGTGGCAGTGGAGAGGTCGTTGGTTTCTGGGCTCGTCAAGAACACCAAAGACAATTGATGAACGAAACAAAGAAAAATAAGTTTGGGGTTTTGATTCATTATTTTTAAGAGTGTGAGCAAATGAAGTGTGTTAAAAAAAATTAACTCATTAAAGCAACCTGGTGAGCCCATAAACCTGCGCCTTCTTCTAGGATATGGTACATGTCTTTCCTCGATCCTTCGACTTTTCCCACAATTTATTTTGGTCCTTAAACCCTTTTTGCATTATTTAGTTTTTTAATTTGGCCTTTAAGTTTTCTATTTCTCTTGTTTTGGCCACCATTCGTTGTTATTTGTTCTTGTGGAAGGTTCACAAGTTAAGTCCATTATATTTATATTATTTCGAACGTCCCATATGGCTTTAGTTGTATGCGTTTTGATCCATGTCTCCTTTTAAATGTATATCTAAGCTATTTTACTATTGATATTTATTTACTCAAACTTTGCATGTCACTGTGTTGCGATTTATTTCTCTTTTTGTATGTATTTAATTTAATATATTCTTTGTAATTTCACTACTGTTTCATTTTAGTTATAGTATTTAATCTGAAACCCATAATTTTGGTTTTCCTCATTATAATTTATTATTTCTTTAATCTAGACATCAACTTGCTTGACAAAATGATATAATTTGTTTGACTTTGTGGGTTCATTTTGTCCCATCTGTAGGTTCACTTTGTATCATCTGTAGGTTCACTTTGTAGCTTGTATATATATATATATATATGCGTGCATGTATTATGTCATAAGCTGATAATTTTCAATTAGTCAGTTGCATGTGGTTAATGTGTTCATACCTTTATTTTTATTTTTATTTTTTTTATTATTCTTTTGTTAATATGATCTTATGTATTTGTTTTTAAGCCCTTTTTAAAAAAAAACTTTTTTTCCTTTTTTTTAAATATTTATTTACTTTTACTTTCAGTAGTAATTTCAGTCGATCAAAGGTAATTAACCGAATCAGTTTTTAAATTTAAATTTAAATTTCTAATTTTTCGCAATTAAAGACAACCGAAAAATTAATTGGTACCGAAAGGGCGGTTCAAAGGTGCTAATCCTTCCTTGACCATAACCGACTCCCGAACTCGACATATTTTTGGTAAAACGCAGATCAGGTAAGATGGTGTCCGATCTACCTAAATAACGTTTTAAAGTGATCGGTGGCGACTCCAATCCACATTTTTCAAGTCGAAGCCCAATTCCGGGACCCAACCGAAAGACGGTTTCGACAGGAAGCATTCAATCAAAATGCGTTACGAACGCGTAGTCTCGGACGACATTCGGTGAGGAGTTGTCTTCCTCAATTCCCGGTGGTCCAGCCACTGTCCTTGTCCGGCTCCTTCTATTCTACAGACCCCTGCCCTGTCTTTATCAACAATTTGAGAGGCCTCACCGCGTTTGGAGTTGGACCGTCGTCGGGCGGCTCGCAACCGCGAATATACTTCGATTCCATGTCCAGCCATGGCCGCCCCTTGCTTTTTGGGTCATGGTTTGCGTTTCACACTCTCAATCTAGGCCCAAAATATTCATGCTGCATTAGGCTTCAACCTTATTCCATGCAATAATCTACGATAAACTTAGTCAATTTAATAATTTCGTATTTTTGTTGATTTATTTCTAAAAAAACACTAATCTATAATTTATTTTAGAGTTAGATAGTATTTTAATTTTTATTATTGTATTTTATCATTTTTAATACTTAAACATTTTTTTGTTTATCTACAATTTCGAAGTGTAATGCATGTGATATCGATCGAATCAAAATTTAATTAATTAAATTAAATATATATATATAAAATAACATAAGACTGATTGGGGGGACATATTAAAAGATGAAATAATTGGACTCAAATTCAACCTATAAATCTAATGTAGGGTCAACTGCATTTAGTTTACACTTGGCAACTTGAGTGAGCATCAACTAGCAAAGGTCCACGTCCGTGACCATCCTGCCCCCACAAAACCCACATGCATTCGAAGTCTGTAGTTAAGACAAGCTTGATTGGCTAAAGACGAACTTGTTCAAGGTTGTCAATTTTCTCATGGCCCATGCATAACCACTAGAGAGTGGACCCAATAATGCAATCTCTGTTAGTCTCGATGCATCGAGACATGACCCAACATGTTACGCGTTCCTTCGACATGGCACTTTAACAAGTCAACTTTGGCATGCCCGCTAATCTTCTTGCTTCATCATCATCATCTTGTAAAATGTACATTTTATTAAGGATTGTCAACGACTGGTATTGGAGTGACTTCTAAGTTTGGCTCTATATGCAGTTACTCTCAAATGTTCCATGCAATTAAACTTGAGAAATACATTACATTCACTATATTTGAAATTTTATCCCCATAGCCTTCTTTTTTAAGAAAAGGGTTTTTTTGTATGATTTTATTGAGCTAATACATACAAAATACAACATCGATAAGTGCTTTGTTAAAAAATCTCCCTAAACATGTAGGTAGGAAAAAGAGTACGCTAAATCGATGTCATACAATATCGATACTCAGGGCCGTGGCTGGAGCGGCGCGAACTGCATGACCGCGCAGGGCCCCCAAAAAAATGGGGCCCAAAAAATATATATATATATAGTGGCGTTTTACCAATAAACGTCACTATAGATGGACATATTACGACGTTTTTTCAAAAAAAACGCCACTATTATTACGGCTTTCTTGATAAAACGCCATTATAGATGGATCTATTGCAGCGTTTGTCAAGAAAACGCCACTATTGTTGCCCCAAAATCGAATATATCTAGAAAATAAGGGTCCCTTTATACGAATTTGTATAGGGCCCCCGAAAACCCTGCCACGACCCTGTCGATACTTACAAGAAACTCACACAGCCATCAGTTATCCTACCTAAACCAATAACACAACCGTATGGCAATTAGCACAACACAACCATCAGCTATTCCCATAACCTATCGAGCTACCTCATTAGTAAAAGTAGCTATTGTTTTCTTTTGATGATCCATGTTTGAACAATTATGTCTACGGGATATATATACATTATCAAATAGACTAAAAAAAACTATGAATAAATATTATTTTATAATCACCTGAGATCATGTTTTGTTATGTTTTGGTGAATTAAACGGTGCACGTAGTGTACCGTTAATTTCACCAAATCAATACTTAGATACTACTTTGTATTAGTTTATCAAATTAAACTAGAAAATTTATCAAATTACAAATCATACAAAATGAAGTTAAATTAAAAAGTGATAATTTTTTAAAAACATTAAAGGACCTAAATGAAATTTGACATTTATTCATAGCCCTGCAGACCCCTTTAGATTCTCCGCTGCCCATATTCGGCGGTTGAGACTTGTGTAACTTTCTAGTAAAAGGGAAAGTCGGTCGTCACGTCATTTGATTCCTTTAATTGCTTTTGAGGCTTTAGCTACTCCGAGCTCTTTGTTCCATACCACCATCCGTTTGCTTAATTAGTGCATTTAAACATGGATCAAACATCGTTTATTTACTACTTTTTAAAAAGTATAAATTACATGTAGGGATGGACATGAGACTCAAATCCGATGAGTTTCGACTCGATCAAGTCAATTTTTTATAAAAAAAATTTGGATTCGGTTTGGGTCAGTTTTTTTAAGTTATGTTCGGGTCGGGTTCGGATTTAGGGTGAAAGATACCCAAACATAAAAAATTTATAATTTTGTCTTATATATTTAGAGATAATTACAATAATATCTCTCTGTATATTATTTTCTTTCGATTAAATTCATATTTTTATTGAATAAAAATAATATTTTTAATAAATATATTATTTTGAGTCTAATCGTGTTTAGATTTTATCTCAAAAAATTAGATCGGGTTCGGGTCGAGTAAAAGAGATATTATTTTCAAATCGGATTCGGGTCAGGTGGAGGATTTAACGGGTCTAGTGGACCGAAAATCCGACCCGACCCATGAACATCCATAATTATATATAGACTGTATAATTTTTAATTTTATAAAACTATTTATTTGAGTTTAGGGCATATGACTTATAAGTTTTATTATTAAAAAAATGTACGCTAGTTTTTTCAACTTTTAAAAAAAATTATATGACCTTCGTCTTATTTTTTTAGATTAATATGACTTTTTAACTCAAAATGTGGTCATTTAAACCAACAGCTCTGTGAATTCATGCTGACGTGGCATGTCTTTCTCTCAATCTGACCCTCAAACTCAAGAAAATATCTCAATGTACCCTTTGATCATTTGTTTAATGTTGTTATAAATGAGAAAATTACATCATTCACCACTCAACTATCTTCTCCTATTATAGTCACTAAACTTTAAAAGTTTCAATTTAATCACTCAACTTTTGAATTACTCATATTTTAATCATGATTTATTTTATTAATATTTATGTATGATGTGGCATTTATTATTTTTGTTTTATTAATATATAATTAAAATAATAGTAATTAAATTAAAATTCTAAAATTTAAATAAAAAAATATTCTCAAAATTATAATTAAATTAAAATTTCAAAAATTATATTTTAAACATCAGTTTCAACTTTAGATGTACATTGATTGGAGTCATTTTTGAGGAAACTAAATTTAGATTTGAGTTTGGGGTTAAGAAAATAATTAGAAAATGCCAAACTTTCTCTTCTTTGTTCGTCGATCAGTAACGGTCGACACGGTGAAGCCTAGCCGGGAATTGGATTTTCCCAAGAATGATGAAGAATAAGATGAACTTTTCATAGAAAAATTCAAATCCCATTTGATTCAAATTTTTTTATAGTAATTAATTTAATTAATATTATTTTAATCATATATTAATATAATAATAATAAATGTCACATCATACATAAATAATAATAATAATAATAACAAAATAAGTTATGGTGATTAAAATATGAGCAATTCAAAAGCTGAGTGATTAAATTAAAAAAATTTAATATTCAGTGACCAAAATAGAAGAGAGAAGATAATTGATGAATGATTAATGACACAATTTACCCAATTTATAACAACTAGAATTAAAGGAACAATTGGTTAATGACGGAAACGTTGGTCAAAAACCTCCATTAGATTTTTTTTAAGTTGGAGGAGTATATTGATCTGAAAAATAAGGTGAGGTCCACATTGAGTTTTTTAAAATGTTCAGGGACCTCGCTTGTGTGTTTTTACTTATTAAAATAACCGTAATTAAGTAAAGCACGAGTGGCAGCGGCAGCGGCAGAATGCATGCACGCTAATTTTGTATAGTTTCATAGACATTGCAGTCTATACGTGCCATTGTTTTTGTCCGTGAATTATGGGTTGGTGGGCTGCTTTTTATGGTCTAATTATCATAAAGTCCTCTCCTTCGTAGTTATATGCATTTTCACACGCTTTTCTCCGTCGGCCAACCACCGACGAAAGCTTTAACAATATTTTGTTTCTTTATTTAACCTCGGAATTTATTAATAATAAATTACACGATAATTAGAGAAACAATTCAAATCCAACAAAGATATCTTTGGACGACAAAAATTCAAAAGGGACGAAGAAAGTAAAGCTTTGTTGTGGAATAATTCAAAAGGAATGGACAGGAACGATCATATTATTGGAGAAACACAGCCGTGCTATCAAAGTTTGGGGGACCAAAAACATCATTTTCCCACATTAATTTTAGATATTTCTTTCTCCAGCAAACCCTCCCCAAGTTGCTAACTGCCCCCCTATCTTTACCCACGTATTATAACCATATGTATCCGATCTATTAATCGATTAATTCAGATCGAATACTGTAGAACTAAAAGCAACCCTTACGATCCAATTTGCTCCGATTATAATTGTTAGGATTCGACCCCTGACCTTACTTAAAAGATCTAGTACCGCATCCTAGCAGACCAACTGATTCTCGGTAATTTTTTAATTATTTTTTCACGTTACATGTATTGTGAATCCTTATTTCACATTTAGTGGTAATTGATCCCTTTCCTTCAGCTTTTGCCTTTTCCCCCTCCCTTTCCAGCTCTTTCAATGGTGAGAACTGAGAAGCACCGGTTCTCTACTACATTCAAAGGCTATGTCTAGGGCCGAATGAGAGGATACATTCCGTGAGTTATCCTAGATTAATTCGGTCAAAGTTTGATAAATATCGATTTGAATGGACTAGATTCGAACTCGAGTTCGATTCGAGTTCTTAATGAGCTGGAATGAGCTACTTAATACTCGATTCGAAAAGCTCGCGGGCAACTCGAAAAATATAATATAGTAAGATTTTATTAAAAAAAAATTAGTAAAAATATTAATATTTTTTTTTAAAAAAAATGCAATATGAAGTTTTTGTATATTTAAGGTTCATGTTCGAGTTTGAGGCTTCAATCGAGTTAATTTTAAGATTTTTTTTATTTCGAGTTTTTATGAGCTTCAATTCATGGTTTCATGTTCGAGTTAAATTTAATTTTGTTAGATTTACGAGTTTTTTAATCGAATCGAACTCGTTTATAGGCCTAACTATGACAGTCGATTTTCACTACACAAAAGATGGTGTGATCAGTAGGTAAGATTATATTAATTTAAGTGTTATTCGAATTCAAATATTATGATAATTATTTTTAATTTTTTATCATTTAAAGTCGTAGTATTTTCAAGAATTAACAAATGATAATTTAAACATATTTTCTAGAGTAAATTACACATTTAGTATCAAAACTATTAGTTTTAGTATATTTTGGTACCTTAACTTTCAATTTTTTTCAAAACTATACTTAATATTTAGTTTTTATTTCATTTTAGAACTCCGTCATAAAAACTTAATGTATTTAGTACCTAAACTATCAGTTTTAGTCATTTTTTGTACCTAACTTTCATTTTTTTTAAATTTAATGTTACATTTTGAACAGATGTACAAAATCAAACAAAAACTAAATTTTAAGCATGATTTTTAAAAAATTAAAAGTTTAAGTGCTAAAATAATGAATAAAAAATAATAATTTAGATACTCAACGCATAATTTAACGATTTTTCTATTAGAAAATCTCATTATCATAAAATAAAATAATTAAATGTATTGAATATTATAGAAAAAGTCATTGGATTATTTAATTATAATATTCAGCTCCAATATCGCTTTTCCAAGTGGCAACAAGTTTGGCAGTGATTTAACATCAAAACCATCCATTATTGTATGTCTTCGTTCTCTAGAGATTCACAAAGTGGTGGAACTTGGTAATACAATTTGGAGTGGGAACTTCAAATTTTAAAAAATAAATAAAATTTTCAAAAATTTGAAGGATTTAATTTATATTTTTCAAAAATTAGGGTCTAGCTAAAATTTTTAAAATTTTGAGAGGTTTAGTGAATTTTTTTAAAAATTATGAAAGGAAATTAATTAAGAATATTTAAAATTTGGCAAAAGGGTAATTTTTGCCTTTGTAGTATATTCAATTTATCACTTTCGCCCCTATCGTGTTTTCGTATCAATTTAGCCTTTGAAGTTGCTCAATTGCATCATTTTATACTTTACCCTAACTTAAAACCTTAAATTATAAACCCTAAGTCCTAAACCATAACCTCATATTCTCAAAACTATAAGCCATAAATTATAACTCAGGGTTTATAAATTTAGGGTTTTAAGTCAGTGATAAGATATAAAATGATGTAATTGAGGAGTTTCGAGGGTTAAATTGATATAAAACATGATAAGGACGAAAGTGATAAATTAAGTCTACTACAGGGGCAGAGAAGACCCTTAAGCCTTAAATATTTTAAAGATTAATATGAATATTTAAAAAATTTGTAGGGACCAAACTGAATATTTTGAAAATTTTAAACGTATAAATTATAAATGTTCCGCCACTGATTCCACAACATAATTTTTTTAATTGATTATTTTAAGTTGAGTTATATTTTTATTATTAATTTATTATATTATATTATCAATATTATGATTAATTTTGATGATAGTTATAGCTATAATTTTAAATTTTAAGCAAATAAACAACCATACTCGGATCATTATTTTTAATTTAACTTTAGTTGTTAAATATTAATTTAAATTGAAAATTTAAAGGTTGAGGTGGCTTTGTAATCCATTATTATTCATTTTAAAACAAACAAATAATATACGGCTGTTTGACGTGAACATGTACGTATTATTATACAGTATACTATAATTAGTTTCCTTTTTATTGAACAAACATGACGCATCTTGTCTCCTTTCATATGTTATATTTAGTGAATAATATAATCATTTTACCCTAAAAAGTTGAAGGGAAAACAAATGGTCTTCATATGAGTTTTGACTATCAAAAAGTTACAAAACTGTCCGGATGTTGATTTCTCGAGTATTCCAACTATTAAAAGTTATAAAATAGTCGATTAATTATTCATTATATTTCGAATTGATCTTTTTCCGTTAAAAAATGATGGCGGTATGGGTTTGATGTTAATATGTTGTCTGAGATACGATAAAATTTGATCATAGAATCTCAAACGACTATCATATATTAAGCAACAAATCAAGACTTCCGTTAAATTTTTAACAAAAAAGATGAGTTTAGAACATAATGAATAGTTGGATAATAATTTTATAAATTTTAATAGTCGATGAACTCAATAAAGTAATATCCTATAATAAGATATCATTTTATAATTTTTAATAATCGAAATACTCAATAAATAATATTTTATAATCGGATACTACTGAAGGGGATCGGAGACAGATCCAAAACAAGTGTCTAATACCATCTTTAGCCAATATTGAAAGCACGAGGTGTTAGTTAATGCAAAGCAAAAGTCGTGGTTGTTGAGCATTTATTTCACTCTCATTCACGTGATAGCAATGGCATGGCCGAAACTGGCCTTTCTTACTAAGATAACCCTAATTTGTATTTCTTATAATTATCGAGCGATTTTCATGGTTAAAAAATTATTTTTTATAGATTTTAAGTTTAAACGATTGTATTTATAAGTAGGAATGACAACGGGTTGAGTTAGGGTCGGTTTTTGGTCAACCCGACCCTACTTGAAAATATGCATCATCCACTCGAACTCGATTTCATTCGAAAATATATATCATCTACCCGATCCTGATTAGACCAATTTTTTTATAATATAATTCTGACCCGACCCGAAGATAATATAAATGATATTTTTAATAGGTAGTAATGATGTCAATGTTATATGGTAGATAAAAATGAAATGGTTAGTTAATTGTGTAAACCTTTTAGCTTAATTATGGGGATTTAAGATTTTTCGGTGGTAGGACATAACGTTGATTTTTCAATCGTTGACAAAAGTGAGCCATTTTGTAGAAAGTGTTGGATGAGGACTAGAGTTCGAATATTATAGATGTTAGAGGTGTGAGTATTTAATATCGAAAGATTAAAAATTTATTTTTAAACAAATACTATCTTGTACTCACTTCGGATTAATAAAAAATACTATCATTGTTTATTATTATTGTAAATCTAAAATGATATAAAACTTAGGGTAAATTATGCATTTAGTACTTAAATTATCAGTTTTGGTATATTTTAGTATCCAGGGACAGAATCAATATCAAATATTGAGATGGGCAATGTATTAATTTCAAAATAATAACTTATTATGTATTTAATCTAAAAATTTGGGTGGGGTCAAAAGTCTAATCATACTTATAATTAAATTGATAAGGACCTAAAATGCTATTAAACCAAAAATTTTGGGAGGGGCTCCACACCCTATATAGCTCTGTCCCTATTAGTATATAAACATTTAGTTTTTATTTTATTTTAGTGTCCGTCGTTAATAACTTGACACGTTTAGTACATAAACTATCAGTTTTGATAAATTTTAATACTTAAACTTTTTAATTTTTTCAAAACTCAGCGTTAAATTTTTGAACGATGGCACTAAAATGAAATAAAAATTAAACTTTAGGTATGATTTTATAAAAATTGAAAATTTAGGTAATAAAATAAATTAAAGCTAATAATTTAAGCACTAAACACATAATTTATCCTAAAATTTATTAACTAAACTTGTTCAACTAGTTGTGTAAATCGATATTATACTGCTTGAACCTAAAACCTTAATACAAAATACCACTTCATTTAAAAAATAAAAATAACATGTTTAAAAAAAAGTTGATATAACATGATAATATATAAAATAAAAACATTTTAATCATAATTTTAAAATATTTACTTAGAATTTTCCATTATAGTTAATTAACCATAATTTCCATTATATACTAGTTTTTAAAATTATTTATAAGAATAATGCTAGTTTGAAATTATTTATTTAAATAATATTTATTTCTACCGCTTAGAGAAAATATGCAGTTAATAATTGATATGATTTATCTCTACCTTACAAAAAATTAAATAAATAATCTTAAAGATACTATTTTTATAAATAATTTTGAAAATTAATATATAATTAATCATGAGTTTCATTCTGAATTTTTATACAATCTGCCATGTCATCTGCTACATTGCTATGTTAGTACCGTAAACTATTACGTCAGTACTGTAAACTATCACATCTGTACCATAATATCAACAACGAAAAAATATTGATCGAAGGATTACATTGGATTTATTTTATGAGCTAAAAGTTACATTTTTTTTCAAAAATACAAGGACTTATGATGTATTTTTTCCAACAAATTTTATATTTTATTTCTCATCTTTCATGCAAGTATAATATAATTTTGTTGCACGATATAACGGTGACACCGACTATGTTTAAGGTACGACATAATTAATAATACGGTCAATGAGATATATTATCGAAAATGTTAATGTTTTTTAACATTTTCGGTAAAACGTTATCTAAAACATTATTTTTTACTTAAAATGTTAATATTATGCGTTATCTAAAATATTTTTTTCTACTGATTTTTCTAGAAAATTAGATAATAAAATTAACATTTTTTATAAAAAATAATATTTTAAATAATATTTTACTAAAAATATTAATATTTTCGATAACATTTTTTATTAGCATAAGACAGAACCATCCCGATGACACCGCGTCGTCAAATTGCCGTGTATAGGGGAAAAGTCGGCGTATACCAAAACGGGGAAAAAAGAGAAAAGGGACCCACATTTATTCACACTTCTCAATTGAAAATTAACTGTAACGAGAACCGAACGAACAAATTTCCATGTAGGTGAAAGCAAACACCTCCCCATCCACAAGGTGTGCGTGTATATATATATACATATTTCTCGAGAGCAGAAGAAGAAGAAGAGATATAGTGAATAAGAAAACAGAGGCGAAAGGCATGTTTAGGGCGTCAGTATGCGGGCAAGAAGAGATAGAGCAGCTATCAAGAGAGAGCAGCCATTACAGTCTCTCGACAGGGATACTCCCCTCGCTTGGAGCAAGAAGCAACCGTAGAGTCAAGCTCAAGAGATTCATCATTTCTCCTTATGATCGTCGTTACAGGTTCAATCCACCTTCTTTTCCCGCTCTGGGTTCTTTTTCTTTTTCTTCAATAGGGTCAAGACTCATTAACGTGTGTGATAAATCGCTCCTCTTTTCAACGCGGTGGGTTATTGGGAATGGGAACACCCACGCCATTGAATCTCGTGACCCGTTTGCTTTTGCAAATGACAAAGTTAAAGATTGTCTTCTTTTTTTTTTCGTATTCTTTAATGTTTACTTGTTCTAAGATTGTCTTCCTTTTTCGTTATCTTTGCATGTGTGTTCAATTCAACAATGGCTTTTTGATTGTTGGTGCGACGTGTTTGTTGAGTTGTCTGAACCGAAGACCAAAGCAGCACGTTGAACTTTCTCTATAATACTATCAAGCTCTTGCTTTTCTGCGTTCAAAAGAGATTCATTTGAGGGCATGATGTGTTGAAAACTTTACAAACTTTTGACTTTAACAATTACTTGTGAGCTTTGTCTTTCTTCTGGGATGGTGTAGAGGATTCATAAATCTCACATGTTTATTTGAATTTATCTTTGGATATGAGTCTTCATCTAATCTTCAACCCATAAGATATGGATACAAGCGTTAGGCTCAATGGTCAAAGTGGACAAGCCTTGTGACTAGCATGAACTGAAACGGTCAATATCCGGTGGGTGGTCATAGTTAGGAGTGAGTAGTAGATCGAATCGAGTCAAAAAATGTTGGGTTACAAGAGTTTACGAGTCTTATTTTATAACTCATACTTTATTTGAAATTTGAGTTCAGTTGACGAGTCAGAGTTTTTTTAGCATTGAATCGAGTTGAAAAATTCAATTTTTTTAGTGGATTCGAGTTGTGTTCACCAATGATGCTTGACATTGATACCTTGCAGGATATGGGAGACTTTTCTGGTTATTTTAGTAATCTATACAGCTTGGGTTTCGCCATTTGAGTTTGGTTTCCTTGACAAACCTGCAACACCGCTCTCAGCTACTGATAATGTTGTTAATGGATTCTTTGCGCTTGATATCATTCTCACCTTCTTCGTTGCATACCTTGATAAAACAACCTATCTCCTCATCGATGAACGCAAGAAGATTGCTTGGAAGTATGCCAGTTCATGGCTGGCTTTCGACGTTATATCGACGATACCATCGGAACTTGCTCAGAAAATCTCCCCTAAACCATTGCGCTCATATGGCTTATTCAACATGCTTCGCCTATGGCGTCTACGCCGAGTTAGTGCATTGTTTTCCAGGTACAAGACTTGATTTACCTTCATCAGCTTGCTTTTTTAGCTCGGATATTTGTCGAAATCTTTCGGGTGACACCTATGGTACTCAGATCATGGTGCAAGTGTCGAATATATCTTGATATAGTATTGATTTATTGTTTATTTCAACAGAATGGAGAAGGATAAGAACTACAACTACTTTTGGGTTCGATGTGCAAAACTCATTTGTGTGAGTACAACTGAACATATAGGGGCATTTACCTGAAGTTTTTGCTGTTTCTAGTCATGCAGCATTCATTCATGAAACTCCGGATGTTTTTTGTAGGTTACACTTTTTGCAGTTCATTGTGCTGGATGCTTCTATTATCTTATAGCTGAACGATATCCTGATCCAGCAAGAACATGGATCGGAAATTCTCTCGGAGAGGATTTCCTAGAGCAGAGCTTGTGGATTCGATATGTGACATCGATGTACTGGTCTATCACTACACTGACCACTGTTGGCTATGGTGATTTGCATCCTGTGAATACTAGGGAGATGGTGTTTGACATTTTCTACATGCTTTTCAACCTGGGGTTGACTGCATATTTGATCGGAAACATGACGAACTTGGTTGTCCACGGAACAAGCCGAACTAGACGATTCGTGAGTGGATTTCTTATTTCTTTCTGCTTTCTGTTCGCTTCAATTTCCTATTAAATCTTCAACCAACTTTCCTTTGTGTATGTTTTTGATTCCTAGAGGGATACCATTCAAGCAGCTTCAAGTTTTGCTCAGAGAAACCAGTTGCCTCCTCGCCTACAAGATCAGATGCTTGCACATTTATGTTTGAAGTTCAGAACAGATTCAGAGGGGCTGCAGCAGCAAGAGACGATCGATTCGCTTCCTAAAGCCATTCGATCGAGCATTTCACATTATCTTTTCTACTCTCTTATGGACAAGGTTTACTTATTTCGCGGTGTTTCCAACGACTTGCTTTTTCAGCTGGTAATCAACTCGAAAACTTGCTAAGATTTTGTTCTGAAATCAACTCCAGACATGCTAAAGTTGCCTCTTTGTGAATAAATGTTTAAGGTCTCAGAGATGAAAGCTGAATATTTTCCTCCGAAAGAAGATGTCATTCTGCAGAACGAAGCGCCTACGGATTTCTACATCCTTGTTACTGGTGCCGTGGTAAAACATTACTTCTTGTTCAAGTTTCTGCAATTCCAATTTGTTCAAATTTTAAGCTTACTCAAACTTTACTCTCAAAATGGTCCCTAATGTTTTTTATTGCTCCTCAGGATCTATTGATTCTCAAAAATGGCGTTGAACAGGCAAGTTCTACTCAAAAACTAGCCTTATCAATCAATAACCATGAACGGACGCTAAGTGAAGCCATTTCTGGACTGGTTTTCAGGTTGTTGGAGAGGCAAAATCGGGTGACCTCTGTGGTGAGATTGGAGTACTTTGTTATAGGCCACAGCTATTTACAGTACGTACGAAACGATTGTGCCAACTACTTCGGCTAAACCGGACTACATTCCTTAATATCATTCAGGCCAATGTCGGAGACGGGACCATAATCATGAATAATCTCCTTCAGGTATTCATGTCTACAATTAACTATATAAACATACTGACTAATACAATCCCTCAAAATCCTTTTAACCTTGTTGTTATCCCACTATCTACACATTAATATGATGAAATATGCAGAAGAAAATCAACTGAATATGTGAGTATAATCTTTATACATATTTAGCCTTGAAATTCTTTGTTTGGGGCAGCATTTGAAAGACAAGAATGACCCGATTATGGAAGGCATTTTAATTGAGACTGAGAACATGCTAGCTCGAGGGAGAATGGATTTACCTCTCAACCTTTGCTTCGCCGCACTAAGGGGAGACGACTTGTTGTTGCATCAGCTATTGAAAAGGGGGCTTGATCCTAATGAAGCAGACAACAATGGAAGAACAGCTTTGGTTAGTGAAAATCTTTTAGCCTTTTCATTTGGTCAAGATCCCATAGGTGTATGTACATGTACATGTACATGTATATGTATATGTATATGTATATGTATATGTATATGTATATGTATATGTATATGTATATGTATATGTATATGTATGTATGCTTAACGATTTTTGACTTGTTTTTGTAAAAAATTAGCATATAGCTGCATCAAAAGGAAGTGAGAACTGCATTCTTCTCTTACTGGATTATGGTGCAGATCCAAACTGTAAAGGTATTCTCCAGGCCGTTCTGTTTTTAACAGTTGACCTTTCTTCGTTTATAAATTATCGTATATTCAAGTAGGGGAATTGATTGCAGAAACATAGTTAACAGTTCAATTGATTTGTTTAATTCTATGTTATGCAGACTCAGAAGGAAACGTACCACTATGGGAGGCAATGCTTGCTGGCCACGATAACGTAGCTAAACTGCTAAAGGAAAACGGAGCAAGCATCACCGGTGGAGATGTATGTAACTATGCCTGCACCGCCACCGAACAGAACAACTTAAACTTGCTCAAGGAAATCGTTCGTTACCATGGGGATGTCACACGTCCAAGGCAGAACGGATACACAGCTCTTCATGTTGCAGTTTGTGAAGGAAACATCGAAATAGTCAAGTACCTTATGGATCAAGGTGCTGACATCGACAAACCAGATGTTCATGGTTGGACACCAAGGGATCTAGCCGAGCAACAAGGACACGAAGAAATAAAGATGATGTTTGAATCTAGAAAAGAAATGAAAAATCAATCTATCTTGTCAATTCCGGAGAAGGCCGAGACACGGTACCTCGGGAGGTTTACAAGTGAGCCGGTTATCTCTCCTGCAGCCCCGGATGCTACAGACGGATCATGGAGACAATCCCGGCGGAGGCGTAGGACAAGTAACTTCCACAACTCACTATTCGGGATAATGTCAGCTTCAAACAATGTGGAGAAAGATTTACTACTCTCTGTTCATCAACCAAAGGGTGTCAAGGATGATCCTATTGTCAACTCCTCTAGAGTAGTAATAAGTTGCCCGGAAAAGGGACAAACCACCAAGAAACTTGTACTACTTCCGGGCAACATCGAGGAATTACTCGAGATTGGTGCTAAAAGATTTGGGATATTTGGAGCTAAAGTGGTGAGCAAAGAAGGAGCTGAAATTGATGATATTGAAGTGATTAGAGATGGTGACCATCTTGTTTTTGTTAGTGATGGTCGTCAAATGCTGCAACATCAACAACAGACTAACATCACAAAACCCCAATGCAATGGGCTTCCTTAGAGCACAAGTTAATACATATTACTAAATCTCATCTTTTTTTAACTGTTTTTACCATATAAAATCCAGGAAAAAATAGCTGAGCTGATCCTTGCCACGTGCATTTAATAAAGCTTGTAAAGGTGTAATATTTGTTTGCTAATAGGTTTCTTTTGTTACAGTAATGAACAATTGTAAATTATTCATTCACCATTATCTTTAAAGCTTAACCGGCCAACTATAGTTTGAGTAAGTTTCGTTTGTAATAAGTACATAATAATGATAAATCATCTAAAAGAATCGAGCCTTGCTTATCAACCACACCAACTCTCTTCAAATGCAACTAAAAGAATCCGATCACGTCATTCGACTAACATTCTATCTCCTAAGTACGTAATGATACATCTATAAAAATGAGCCTTGCTTATCAACCACGCTAAACTCTCTCGAAATGCGACTAAAAGAATCCAATCATGTCATGCGAAAAGCGAAAAGATTTATAAACCACATCCCTGTTTCCTCCATACTCATATTCTATCTCCTAACGACGTTTTCGAGGAAAAGAAGTTTGACATAGTATTGAATTTGAAACCTTGAATCAATTTGGAGATGATAATTAAAAACATACTGCATAAGAACCATTTATCTGCACAAGGGTTTCCATAGAGAAGGTATATTGGGTTGAACAATATAAGTGTAGCTGATTTGGGGATAAAACAAACATCAAGGGAAAACGATACATGTATATCACTGCACAGATTACTAAGCACCCCTCCTCTATCTATTTGACAAAATGGCCAAGAAGCCGACCGAATTTTACCTTTTGGATTCTGAATATAATTTGAATGACTCAACTCAGATACCTCATGGGGCTTTTCTCACCACACATTCATCCTTCACGCTACAAAAGTTTCATCGTTTTCAGGCGTTCTTCGTGTTCTGGATCAAGTTTTGGCGGGGTATAGGAGCCATGAAGGTCCTCCACAATGTACTCCTGCAAAAGACCAATGTCGATGAAAGATTTAAACTGTAATGGTAGGAGAAAAGATATAATTATAAAGCTAACTCTCTCGATGTTTACCTTAGTAAGCTCCCTCTTGGTAATGTGATAGTGTTTCTGCCAGATCCGTTGAACAGCCATGGTGGCAGCAAGGAAACCATACGCTATTCCCAGAATTGCAAAGATTACAACGAAAACTACCACCAGTGCAAAACATGCTTCCATAGATGCAGGAAAGCAATCCAATATACCCCACCCATAACAGCAATTTTGGCATCCAGCCATTCTTGGGTCATTGCTATTGAGGGAGGAGCAATGCAATATGAGACCAAAAACTCCGAGCAATACAAAGAAGGAAGCACCCCTAAGAAATAAGAAAAAAGACGATGAGTTTATCTTCTTACTAAAACAGAAATTGGCATATGCGACGAACTTGTTCATTAAACATGATCAATGCACGAAGCAATGTTTAGATTAGGTAAGGTACCTGCAATATACAACAGAAATAGATAGGCAGAAAATCTGGGAAGCTTACCTATGCAATAATAAAATGGTATGGGATGGTTTGACAGTATGCGATCCCAACCATCATTGAATGACTTCCGGAAAGCCCCATCTTTATCCATGACATATGCAAAGCCTGCCATCGCAGCAATCACCTGAGGAATATAAAAATCCATCATCAGAAAACTATTTCAAGGCTACGCATGACTAAAAATTCGGATAAGAAAGATACTCATATCAGCCTCTTTCACTCCTCCAGATCCCTCACTTGAGCAGTTTTCCCCCCTAACCTTTTCAGTAAATAGGAAGGCAAAAATGTATGGAACTTGTAGGGGGGTTAAGTATTTTGATGAAGTTCCCTTATACAATGTGTCAAGGGAAAGAAGTCTGACAATTATGGTATTATGGCAATGGAAAAATTAAGTTATAGGGAAACTGGACTCTGAATTAACAATGTCTAGAAAGAAGCTCAAACTTTTTGCGTTTCTTTTTGATGTCATGGAAATGCAACAGCCACACCACTTTAACCAATTTAGAATACCAAAGAAAAAATAACAATGCTACCCAAAATCAATTTAGAGAATGACTAATAAATAATTCTCAATATAATGCCACGTAAAAGTTTCAAAATAAACTTCTTTGGTTAAACAAAAATGCAGGCCTCCATCGACCATGTTGCATTTGCATCTACCAAGTTACCTAATCAGACAACAAATCCAAAAAAAAGAAGTATGGAACGTTTCAAGGCATCCAAACGCTAGTGCTAAAACGAGGCTTCATGAATCCAGACATAAAAAATACTTAAAAGTCGAAGGAACAAACGGTGCAGGGGTTTCAACAAGTGGAAGCCACCTTAATCCAACAAGTAATCACCATATACAAATATCAAAATCGGCAATAGTGACAGAAGATGCGAAGAATAAGAGGTTGTAAATTAACATATATGAAAATAACTAATAAAGATATTAGCGAGATGAATGTAAAGGGACTAAGAAGACTTACAGTTTGTACAGCCAAGAACACAAGAAAGACATCTCTTGCCACGAAAAGTCTGAACTTTATTTTACGCCAAGAGTTGTCCTTGAACAATTCAACTCGAAGGTGAAACTGAGCCCTGCACGTCGTGCAATGGGAGAAAGCAAATCCTTCCTATCAAAAAAAGAGGGGAGGAAACTAAAATAAGATCAATTACTAACATATAAATTTCAAATGAAAATCAAGAATTGAGCTTCCACATTCAGGTAGAGAAACCATCTTAATTTACCTTCACCGACCGCCAATGATCAAGGCAAGCACGATGAACAAACTGTTGGGTGCCTTTGCACATACATGGAGATATTAATTCATCAGCTACAAAAAAAAAAATCCATTAGTTCAACATAACAATCGTGTATATTCAATAGTATGCCAAAATTCAACATGAAACATGTTCCAAAATATCAATATCCTTCCAAATGAAGCTCTATCGATAAGATAAATCTGGCAAGAGATTAGAATGAAGGGGGATAAAGTTCCTTGGCAATCTATTATTTGGTTCCCACAGAACATTCCTAAACACAGCCTCATTGCCTGGATGGCAATGATCGATAGGCTGCCTACTCGAGATCGACTTCACCGCATAGGTATTGTTTCTAATGAAAGCTGTGTTTTATGCAACGAGTCATTGGAAAACAGAAATCATCTGTTCTTCGAATGCCAGACTACTTCTCAATTACGAGAACAGATCTTTCACCTCAATGGAATTTACAAGACATATTATCTTGGAGGACTTGATTACATGGGAAAGTAATATTGGAAAGGTAATCCTTGTTAATCACTATCCTCAAATTAGCGTGGAACGCCACAATCTATGTTTTGTGGGAGGAACGCAATCAAAGAATCTTCAAAGGATGTTCTCGAAGCATTGAAGAATTACTCCGCACAATCAAAGACTTTGTAGGTATAAAACTAAGGGGTAAAAATATTAATAGGTTTGATGATGTAAACTCAAATCTTTGTATTGCTTGGGGTATTGACTAAACCGATCGATTTTATTTGGTCTGTATTTTCTTTCTGTTTTCTGTGATCGGTGATTTTTTATAGCTACTTAGCTTTCTTGGATAATAAAATTTCGATTTATCCAAAAAAAAAATAAAAAATATCAATATCCAAATCAGTTTTCCACCTTTAAACAAATTTAATATAACTACATTCACAATCCAAACGTAAACTAAAATATTTAAGACCGATAATCAGAAACAAAAAAAGGCAAATCAAACGAGAGAATAAACCCTTGCCTTCTTCACCATCGCACTCGAGGCAAATGCGGCAACAAGGAGCAGAACCATTCTCAATATCTTCACCCCCGATCTCACTCGAATTCGATTTCAACGACGGATCGATCTCGTTTCGTAAAAGAGAAGCAGATTCACTAGGGTTTCGAGCGCATGCCGGCTCCAACTGCAATTCACCCGCCATTGATCGAAAAAAAGAAAAAAAAAACCTACCAAATATCAATTGCCAGAAATTCAGCAATCACGACGATCATAAAATTCCGATGCTTCAATTCTAAAAACAAAACAACACCGACAGCTTTGAATCAACATATGATTAAAATTTCGCAGAACAAAAGTTCAGGTTCTTGCCTTGAAGAAAACTACAGGGTCGAAAAATGGCAGATATTGAAGGAGGAGAATTGTAAGTACCTGAGAATTTTTTTTCTCGGGAATTTATGGATTTCGCATTCTCTTGGTCATATATGGATTTAGCATTTCTATCTTGTGAATCGGATAAATGGACCAAATCGGTCCCAACCAAAACTGGGGAAACTCTTTAGGTTAAACTGCAATGAATATTACTGAACTTTATCTTTATATCATTTTAACCAATAAACTTTTAAATTATTCCAATTTTAGCACTAAATTTTAGTATCAATTAAAATAGTTGATTGTTAAATCGTTAACTACGCGACGACATGATCGTTCCATTCATGTAAGCTTTGTTCGATGTATTGATTTTGTTACTAAAATTAGACCGCATCAATTTTAGGCATTGAACTTTAATTTACTTATCAGTTAAAATTTAATGATAAAAAAAGAAGTTAAAACTTAATGACGTTTGGGAAATTTAAGAAGTAAAATCAATATTTTTAATTTCATTTTAAGTATATATATTCATTTATGGATAAACATGACCCATAACATGGTTTAAGAGAAACTCATTGTGGTACACATGACAACAGTTTCTCCTTCCAGAGTCGATCCATCTTTCAGCTCTGAGCCTGCTGAGCTATCTCGGAGATCCTTCGATGAAAGCATGGTGTAACAATCATATACGTGATGAGGCCCAGAACCGAACCGGTGTCGAACTGTAGATTCAAAACGAAATATTATCGCAATCGTTTACCGATACAAAAGAACATTAATATTTCAAGAAAAATGAGGAGTTGGACTTGTGTTTAACTCCATTTCTATGATATGCTGCATATGCACATTGATGATGGTACTCACAGAGTATGAAGAAATTATTACATTCTTCGGGTTCGGATGTGTTGGATATAGTTATGTGTCGAGATCCGTGTTCGAATATGTGCTGAGAATGAAAATTAGAGCAATATGAGGATTAAGGAAGCTGTTTACCTGTATACTCTCTGTTCTTAATATCAAGCTGATTCTTTACCCTTAATACGCACTCTGAATGTACTTTTCGATTAGATGTAAGATATCGATTGTCAGCGATACACGGATAGACATCAAGTCCTACCTCTTTCGAAATCGAATCTTCCTTTGGAGTAAGGAGTAACTTCCTGGAATCACAATCATAATAAATACTTGATTTAGCAAGATTACATTCAGGATCACAATTTATAATGATTACAAAAGAATACTACCAAACAATCCCTTGTACGGTGAAAGCTTTTGAGAATTTACTCGATTTTGATTTCAATAATGCCGACAAGTTTTCGATTCTCCAAGCGTAAACGTTTTTAGGTGGCTTCTTCACCATGGAGAGGCACCCCATTCTGCCAGTATGTTTAATGACAAAAACTTCAGCCCCAAATATGCAACAGTCATCAACCAGATATCCTTTGGAAACATCATCGAAAACATCGAGCGAAAGCAGCTGAGGCACGCCCCATTCGGCCTTCATCTCGTGAAAACACCTTATATTTCCATCTGCACGGAAACGTTCATCCATCGACCGTATAGGCATTGCATACATCTGAGCATGAATTTCAAATATAAAGCTAAATTTGATGTTTGCCTTGAATGGTTAAGTATTTGTCAAAGTGCTGATCAAACACAGAGAATGTGAAGTTGGCATTAATTTCCCAACCACTGGGTAAGGATGTTGTATCGGCGACTTTCAAGTGAAGTGAAATGTTGTTTGATCCGATTTTGCTGTTCCCTTCGGGTAGAAACATAAGTTCTGCAACAGATTTTGACAGACATTAGCCATCATGGCACAATATTCTGTCATGGATAGTTACTAAACGAAAATTGGATGAACCAACCATTTATATCCCCCTGCTTCGAAAACACCAGATTCGTAACTTTCTGATCCGGTTGCACAAAACAAGGAGTATGATTCTATCTTAAGTAAGAAGTGTGCCGGACGAAGATCCTTCGTCGATCTTATAGTTCCTGTAAACCATCAGAACTCCCAACATTAATCAAAGTTCAAACAGAGCAAAAACCATCAAAGCACTTTGTTACTTGTAAAGCAAGAAAATCGAGTAAAAGAGTATGCAAAAGTAGCTCGAACATGGATAACTTTGTGTAATGGGCGTTACCATCACTGGAGACGCCATTGAAGACGGGTGGAATCAAGAAATCTTGCTCCCGCTCACGTGATCTTTCCATTGAGGATCGAAGCAAATTTTTTTTTTAATCTGATTTGGGAGTAAGACTGTCAATTTATATAAAATCAATAACTCAGAGATCAATTATATCAAATCATCAAAAATAATAAATTCAGTGTAAGAGCGTACCTAAATTAATTGTTGTAAAGACTCTTTGACTGCTTAAAACTAATATAAGTTAACCTATTTATATAGAATATAGAACCAATACTAAGTCAACGAAGTTAATTTGATATTCCTTTTTAAAAAGTGTCATAAGAAGTACTTTTAAAATATTTTAGTATTTAATTGTTTGAAATTATTTTAAAAAGTATTTTGAAATACAATATTTATTTAGACATTATAATAAATTAAAATATAATATTCGAATTATATTATACTTGTTAATACTATGATATTTAAAATATTAACTGATATATAATAAAAATATAAAAAATATTAATGATAATTAATTAATAACATATTTTTGTGAATTTTTTATTGAAAAACAATATCAATACTTTTAATACGTGAACTTAAAATTATTATAAAATAATAATTTAATTACTTGTTTGATAAAAAAAAAATAATGTAGGTAACTTGATATTGAACGCTTCACTCTAGTATTCTTGATGCTCAATCCCTCAAGAATAACAATAACTCATTTACCACATAAATCGTTTGGTTCGTGTTTAACATTGGATATATAAAGAGGATACCTAGGTAAGATGTTCCATGAAGGATCTGTAAGCCATTATATATGTTTTACCATTATTTTTCCCCAACCAGAAACCAAATAGCTTGCAATCAAATTTTTTTTTAAGTTGATAAAATCAGAAACATGCTCACGGTTTACATTGTCACTATAAATCTGGTTTTGCCTGTTCCGTTTTTGCCAAAACAAAGCACCATAACGAAAAAAAACGTACTTCACTTCCATAGCTTTCTTAAGGACATGTTTTTCTCGGTCTCCTTCTTCATCACCTTTGCCACCGCATCTCGAAATCTTCTGTGTTACATGGACTCCTT